>NC_142943.1:43674910-43702410 GCF_046866305.1 Octopus bimaculoides | reverse complement strand
GGAGAAGGAAGAGTGAGAAGCGTAAGAAAGAAGGGAACGAGAGAGAAAGAGAGAGGGGTGAGAAGGGGGAAAGTGGGAGGTAACAGTACAGTTAGTTCACAGACCACACCTCTTTCCTCCTCCATCCCGTCGTTTCTACCACTTCCTACTCCCTGCATTCTTCATCATCATCATCATCGTCGTAGTCTTCTTCTTCTTCTTCTTCTCCCCCTCCTCACCTCTCCCCCCCCCCTCCTCCTCCTCCTCCTCCTCCTCCTCCTCCTCCTTCTTCTTCTTCTTCTTCTTCTTCTTCTTCTTCTTCTTCTTCTTCTTCTTCTTCTTCACCCACATCTCTACTGATTCAGGTTCAACACTCACTAACGTCGTTGTAGATCCAATGGTGGGTGGTGGTGGTGGTGGAGCTGAGAGCGAAAGGCTGGTGATGTTGGTGGACGGGGTGGGGTAGTGGGGTTGGGGGGTGATGTTGGTCGTGGGAAGATGATGGTGGTGGTGTTGATGCTGATGGTGATGTTGGTGGTAGTGCCAACCTCCCACGGATCGCTGATCGCTGACTATAAATGGTTAAATAAGAACAAGAACCCTAACCACGACAAGAACAAACACTGTAACAAAATCTACAGTAAACAAGAAATATCGATAAAGACAAAGCGAGTGCGTCCAGCCATCCTTGTCTGCCCCTCCTCATCTCTCTGTTCACTCACTTTTTTTATTCATGCTTCAGCTACATGTCTCTCTCTCTGTCTCTCTCTCTCTTTCACACACTTTCTTTTCTCTCTCTCTCTCACACCCCGTCTCCCACTTTTTCTCTCACACATCCTTCTCTCTGTCTCTGTCTCTGTCTCTGTCTGCCTCTCTCTCTCCTGCCTTCTATCTCTCTCTCTTCTCCCTCTCCCCTCTATCTCTCTCTCTTCTCCCTCTCCCCTCTTTCTCTCTCTCTCTCTCCCTTGTCCTCTATCTCTCACATCTTCCCGCTTCATCTCCAGCCTATTTCCCCCCTCTTTTCTTCCCCCCTCTTTTCTTCCATTCTGCTTCAACTGGACTCCTTTCTTATCAATTCTACTAAACTCATTCATTCAACCCACATTTGCTCGACATCTGTTCGATGTCTGATCCCTTAGATTTACCCAGTTCCACACTGTTTCACTTCTACATCTGAACTTCTGTGTTGTAAATTACAGAATATATCAAATATATAAGACCGAAACCCAATCTGACCCTAAATCTTAAGCCCAGACAATATTTCAGCTCCCAGCACCTTCTGACACTCTATGAGGGATCAAACGAGGCCCACAGTGTAGTACTGCTCTCAAATCTGGGACAGTGTTACTGCAACGCACGCATACACGCTCCACCCCTGAATCTACAATCGTGCTGTGTCCTCTCTCTTTCATTTCTATCGCAACTATAAATACCAGTTGAGCACTGTGGTCAATGTAATCGACTTACCCACTTCTCTAAAACTTAAGTTCTTGTTTCTACAGCAGAAAGGGTTACTAGAAGAGTTTTAAAGGCGGAAAGCTAGCAGAATCGTTAGCACGTCGGACAAAATACTTAGCGGAATTTTGTCCATCTTTTCGTTCTGAGTTCAAATTCCGCCAAAGTTGACTTTGCCTTTCATCTTCTGTCCCTCGCAGTTAGCTGGTCTTGTATTCCCACCACTCAAGAACCTCTGATCCAGTCATCTCTCCACCTTTTATAACACTTGGTGTGTCCAGCTCCACTTAAGCTTCCCCGCTAGTCACTATACCCATCCCTTCCTACCCAGAAGGCTCCCTCTAGAATCTTCTCTCCACTCATATGTTTTCTGCAGATGTTGACATGCGATAGCTTAAATAGAATGTCAATAACACCGACCCCCGTCCATCACTGGTTTTGCAGGGTCTGCAAGGTTCAGCAAAGCTCAGGGGTACTGCCATTGAATAGAAAAAAAAAACCAGAAAATATGGCAGCCATTCACTTAATATTTCAGTTGATTTCGCTAGGAGGAAATCTCGTCCTTAAATCCCATACGCAAAGAGAGTTGGCTCCATCTGCTCGGCCTTTGGGAATTCCGATCTATTTCACTGTCCACCCGTGACAAATTATAGACCCCACTACCCACCACCACCACCACCATCATCAACATCATCATCATCGCTGTATGCCATCAGTCCCAACAAATGTGCATTTCGCGTGGGTGTGTACGTGTGAGGGCTATCAAAGTGTGACACTTTATACGCACACCTTCATATGTGTTGACACACATATACACATACATATACACGCTCGCATACTCTTCCCATATATATGTACACAGGTGAACATATGTATGTACGTGTGTGTGTGTGTGTGTGTGTGCCTGCGTATGTGTCCATATATGTGAAATGTCACGCAACAATATCCATGTATGTATATATGTATGTATGTATGCATGTATGTATGTATACACCCACCTGTATTACACAACCACGCAATAGACACATTTAATCGAGCGTTACTGGCAGCATACACAACAAACTACGTCAATAGTTAAGCAAACACCAACAGAAACTGGCTCATCGTCGCTTTCGACGATGATCATTCCTGTTGTTCAATCAAGTAGAATTACTATTGCGCTTTCATCTCTATCTCTACCCCTGCCGCCTTCGCAATTTCTCACCCCCGCTCTCTCTCTCTCTCTCTCTCTCTCTCTCTCTCTCTCTCTCTCTCTCTCTCTTTATATATATATGTGTGTGTGTGTGTGTGAGTGTGTGTACGTGCATGCTTGCGCGCGTGTAATTTATATGTGTGCGTGTGTGTGTGTATGTGTGTGTATGTGTGAGTGAGTGTAGGTGTAATACACATGCATGTGTAATATGAAGGAAATTTGACTGTTTCTTCTAACAATTCAAGGAACCACATAGGATCTCTTTCACCAGTTTTCCTATTTTGGGTGTATATATATATATATATATATATATATATATATATATATATATATATATATATATACATATATATATATATATATATATATATATATATATATATATATATATATATATATATATAAATGAGTAGTATAAAGAATGGATTCAGAGAAACGTGTGGCTACAGACTCGGTTATCAGTCCACGTAGTAATCTATTACAAATAATTTCTTGCACACTGAAATTTACATTATATGAGTTCTGAGTTCAAATTCCGCCAAAGTTGACTTTGCCTTTCATCCTTTTGGGGTCGATAACTAAATACCGATTGAGCACCGGGGATAGTGTAATGGACTAGCCATATCCTCCCCAAATTTCAGACCTTGTACCTATAGCAGAAAGGATTACTAGAACTGTTTTAAGCCAGTGAGCTTGTTAAAAGATATATATTAGCGACAAAGGCAGTATTAACACTGAGAGGTAATATTTAACTCCATTTAAACGTAGAAGTTCTGTTAGAGCAAACTTTGCTGTTGTAAATACCATGAGAGAATCTCTCATGTTGGCTTATGGTGCAAAATGCATTCTTGTTTGTATTGCTAGCGGGGAGATAAATCCCCACGAACTGAAGAACCGATGTTTAACACAATTTCAGCCACACACCTTTGAGATGGGGAATGGTGTAAATGATCAAATACTTTCCAGTCCATAAGTCTTGTGCGAAAAAGATGGAACTCAACCCTAGTCCTAGTGTACTTTCAGTGGATTCCACTAAAGATGATTGCCAAGGACGAGATAGTTTAATCATGAACTCAGATCGCAAAGTGATATCTAATTAAATAATAAAGAAAACATAAAATCTTGAAGTAAAAACAGCTGTAGGCTGTTTCAAGATTCATTATTATACTTCACAGAGCCCCCACGACTGCCGGAAAGGATATCTTCAAACCGGAGTTATGCCTGAATTCTCACAACAGAGTGGACTAAAGGCATTCACGAACCAGGTGGTAGTGTTAAACTGGGTGACTACAGAGTAGGCTCCACTAAAGGTGCTCAAAGACTTGATAGTGGTGTTAAACTGGGTGACAACAGAATGAATTCTACTAAAGGAACCCAACGACCAGGTGACGACGGTAAACTAGGTGACAACAGAGTCGACTCTACTAAAGGTATCCAAGGTCCAGGTAGTGGTGTTAAATGTGGAAACAGAAGATGTCTAGTACTCGAAAACAATAATGGTTCCACCGATGACCTCACACGCAGTTCCTGTGTACCAGAATTTTATTCACAAGGCTTTGCTTAACCTGAGGTTATAGTAGACAACATTTTACTCACAGTGACGGGTAGTGGGATCGAGCCGCAAAACTCATGGCTCCAAAGTGAACTTCTTAACCATACAGCCATGTGACAAAGAAAAATAGTAAATTATTGGGAATAGAGATTAGGTTTTAGAAGGTTTTTGCAGATATCGGAAGAAGAATGAAATTGGATTAGAAAACTTGGAGGAATCTGGGAGAATTATGACGAAATCAAATTAGAATTGTTAAGGCGATTAGAAAATGGCAGATTATTGTTGGTAGTAAAGAAATGGCAGTGTTATCGCGTAAGAGATACACCTAAAAAATATCATTACTATCAGTGTTTTATCTGGTTAAAATGTTGAAAAATTTTGTCATAGGAAAGTATCAAGTTTGGATTTTATAATAAAACTACTGTAACAACAAAACTGTTGGGTAACAAAAGACATTTTGCTGCTACTATTACTGATGTTGCTGTTGTTGTTTAACTATAGGCCAGTCCTAGTGAAGTATTATCCAGTTAATTCATTTTTCTTTTTAATGATTGGATAGGCTAATGGATTAAGATGTTCACTTGACAAAATTCATGTCTCGGGTTTGATTCCATCGCGAGACATCTTGGGACCTGTTCTTTTTTTAACCCGGATCTACCAATATCTTGTGAATGAAATTAGGTAGACAAAAACTGTTCGGAAGACCTTTGGACAGATTGTACCTATAATTCACTAACTTCATCTTTCTTTTATATTGCATCACAATAATTCTTCTCGAGAAACGTGTAAAATGAACACGTTTCTGAAATTCTCCACCACATTACACTATAGTTTCGCGAATAATTAGTTTAGTTGATTGGACAACTGGACCTCTCATCATTGAAACGAACGGATGATCCAGGATCCATCTCCATGAGTAGCATTTCGTTGTCATTTCTAACAAGGTGAGTTAACACATGATGGCTCCCTTGATGAGTACATAAAAATTGTTGCTGTGATTGTTCTTGTTGTTGTATACTAAAGGTCTGTAGCGTGGTGGTTAGGGCGTGGCATTCACAATTACCAGGCCGTGGTTTAGATTCCCGCTTCATTTTACGTCGCTCCAGTTCATTCAGCTGTAAATGAGTGACTCTGAAAAGCACTGGCGTCCCATTTAGTGGGTAATACTACCCTGCTCTCCTATCCAACGGGGTGGCATCATTCGAAAGCTACAGGAATGTGAGGAAGCGCATTGTGACCAGCGGTGTATAACCACATTCGGTAGTCTGATCGACACAGTCTCTCTCTCGCTCTCTCCCTTTCTCTCGCACACGCGCGAACACACACACACAAACACGCGCGCACGCACGCCCCCTCATACATACAGAGCTTCTAATTTTTATAGCTGTGGAGACCAGACGCGCCAAAGTTCGACGAAGTGACACGAATTCTCTTCAGTGTTTCGTCTTTCGGAATATAAAGAAAAACACGAAGTTTTAAATACTGGTTATTTGTTCTCAACTCCTACTGTACAAAGGTATATGAGGTGGCGGATCTCTGGCGTTCAACGACGATGATTCAGTTGTTCGATCAACCGAATAATCTGCTCCTGAATTTGATTATAAGTGGCTGAATATTCCATAAACCCGCCTACGCTTAACGTAATTCTCACACAGAAACTGCGACACAGTTAGTGTGAGAGGGGTGTACCGTTTAAATTGCAAGTACAACCCACTCACTGGGCTTCCATACAGTTTCCAGCAAACCAATTTTACTCAGTAAATACGAGTACATATGCCGTAGTTATAGACGATTACATTAGCCCCAAGATGCTACACAGTGGGATCGAAACCGAGACAACATGTATTAGCCATTCAGCACAACTACACACACACACACACACACACACACACACACACATGCACACATGCACACATACATATTTGATGTTTAACCTCACATTAATTGATGTTTAACTTCACGTTAATCTTGACTGCACAAATCTATTACGAACTGAGCCAACAGTCTTTCGCTTTAATATTCTTTTACTTGTTTCAGTCATTTGACTGCGGCCATACTGGAGCACCGCCTTTAGTCGAACAAATCGCGCCCAGGACCTATTCATTGTAAGCCTAGTATTTATTCTATCTGTCATTTTTGCCGAATCGCTAAGTTACGGGGACGTAAACACACTAACATCTGTCGTCAAGCGATGGTGGTGGACAAATACACACACACACACACACACACACACACACACACACACACACACACACACACACACACACACACACACACAGACATATATATGACAGGCTTTAAGTTACCGTCTAGCAAATCTGCTCACAAGACTTTGGTCAGCCCGAGGATAAAGTAGAAGACACCTACCCAAGGAGCCACGCAGTGGGACTGAACTTGGAACCATGTGGTTAGGAAGCAAGCTCCTTACCACGCAGCCATTATTGCGCCTATGTATGTCGAAGTTTACATTATGTAATATTTCCTGCTCAGTATGGCGGTGAGCTGGCTGAATCGACGTTCTGAGTTCAAATTCCGCCGAAGTTGATTCTGTCTTTCATTCTTTAGGAATCGATAAAATAACTACCAGCTGAGCAGTGGGGTCGATGTAATAGACTTTACCTACTCCCCCGAAATTGCTGGCCTTGTGCCAAAACTTGAAACCAATATTTCCTTCCCACGGTGTGATTCGAACTGAAGTCTCTCAGTCTGGTATTTCTCACAGCTTTAGGGACCCTGTAGACGTCTTTTGTGTGTGTGTGCGCTTATGTGTGTTAGGGTGATAGATAAGTTGATAGAAGAGAAGTTTGGCAGCGTTAAAAGGAAGAGCTTTGATGTGATTAAAATGATAAAGTGTTTCACCGAATTGTAGTTTACTGATAAACGATCGAGTATCATGCAGAACATTGCCATATATCTTTTAGCGATCACCCAATGTGGTTGTAGTGTGGTGTTAAGTTGTCACACGACCTGCGAGAAGTAACACCCTCGAATTCTCGCCAATGAAAGAAGTCTCTCCAATCACATGATCTGTTTGAAATGGCTAGTCAAAATTTGTCACAGAACCTACTAGAAATAACAGTAAAAATCTAATTGAAATCACACCTTTACAGTCTTAAAATTGGAAGGACCTATTTGAATAGAATGGCTGGAACTTTGATTATTGGTCTGATCAATCAGAGTTCATGTGTAGGTTAAACCACCACAACCGCCGCCGCCGCCGCCGCCGCCGCCACCACCACCACAATCAGAAATACCATCATCATCATCAGCAACATCGTCGTCATCACCGTCGTCGACCTCCTCCTCCTTCTTACCACCCACCAACACCGTCATCATCACCATCGTCAACATCAACAATAACAACAGAAACAATAGGGTCCAGTGTTCCTACCCTTAGTATTGAGTGACTCACCGCCCGCCACTCGCCAACCGACATGTCAGTCCAGATCGATGATCAAATCCATTCCAGCTATGGCCTTTCCATCTTGCTCCTTAGGCGTTATATAAAGAGGATGACTTTATCCAAATATCCAACTATTATTCAATATTTCTTAATTTTCTTTTATGACAGTACGATATGATTTGAGAGAAATCTAACGGCTATTTCTAACCGATCGAGTGACTACACAGAGGCGTCGGCTTGGCTTGTGGTTCTGACTGGTTAACGTTGTTGTTGTTGTTTGTTTGTTTAGCCCAGTCATGGGAAAACTGCAGCCCGAGGGACTTACTGAACGGCACTCCTAACGAGAAATTACCTCGACTGTTTTTAGCAGTGCAGCCCGACTAATGATGAACCATGCGACCTGCTTCTCGAAAAAAGTTGCCCATGTTTGGTTTACCCCGTTATTAACCACAATATATTTTCCACACTTCACCTAGGGTCGTTATCATCCAATGTGCCACTTCATGTTGGCTTAGAGGCAGCAGACTGGTAATTCAGGGAAATTTGGCTGTTATTTCTAGCATAGCTAACGATTACGTGTACAAGATCGGGTCTGATTGGTTGTGAAGGGTGTTGCAGAACGGCTTCCCTCCATCTCATGTCACACTGTGGCTTCTTTCTTTGTTTCTTACTTTGTTTCTTTCTTTCTTTCTTTATCTGTATCTCTCTCTCTCTCTCTCTCTCTCTCTCTCTCTCTCTCTTTCTCCCTCTCTCTCTCTCTCTCTCTATATATATATATATATACAGACAAACATGCTCGCACACACACACACACACACACACACACACACACACAACACAATACACACACACACACACACACACACAACACAACACACACACACACACACACACACACACACACATACGCATACACACAGTTTCTCCCCCTACTCACTTCGCTCCACACTAAATATATACGTTATTCAACTGTAAGGGATCCAATTATAATAGCGAGACAAGGAAGAATCTACTGTGGTATGTCCTTAATTAAATCATCTGACAACTTGCCGGCTGCAAATCTACATGTATCGCCTGCCTCCTTCCATTTGTCTTAACAGCTTTGATAATGTCCCTTCACTGTTATGGACGTCATAAACATCTTGGGATCTTCTCTCCCGCGTCTATAATTTCTATTAGAACAGATTCCTACTAGCGAGTAGCAATTGCAATATTTCTATTTATTCTTGGATACATAATTTTATCTATCTATCTATCTATCTATCTATCTATCTATCTATCTATCTATCTATCTATCTATCTATCTATCTATCTATCTATCTATCTATCTATCTATTAAAATACATTTCATTTGCATCGTTGACAGATAGATGTATGCTGCCCTTCTGTAAACCTGTTAACCAGTCCGACATATATCACATTCACTCCCATATGGACACCAAACCACGCAATATTTGGAAGGAAAAAAAAACTCAAATAACCAAAGGAACAAAATGATAAGAACATTTCACTAATGAACGACACACACACACACACACACACACACACACACACACACACACACACACACACACACACACACACACACCCACACACACACACACACACACACACGCATACACAGAGCATATGTATGATGTAGGTGTGTGTATGTATTTTTATATATATGTATTTTTATAGGATGTGTGCATATGTAAATATATTATATATGCATATGCATATTTATGTATGTATGTAAGTATGTATATATATATATATATATATATATATATACACACACAAACACACACACATATATCCATACATATATATATATATATATATATATATATATATATATATATATATATATATATATATACATTCATACACACATATAAATGAATGAATTATATACACTTGTGTATATATAATATATATATATATATATATATATATATATATATATATATATATGCATGTATGTCTTTATGCATACATATGAAATATACATATGCACATATAAATATATACGCATTGACAGAGCCATACACTAATAAAAACATATGCGTCTGCGTGTGTGTGTGTATGTATATATAATTTTAAACTATAGACAACTCAGTACAAAATCTTACTGCGTAATAATTCTCTTCAAATAATGGGTTAACTCTCGACTACATTTCGACTGAGTTTTACTATGTATGGATTTTCAGGCTAACGGTTTTAATGTAATCGAGGGCATATATATATATATATATATATATATATATATATATATATATATATATATATATATATATATATATATATATATATATATATATATATATATATATATATATGTATATATATATATATATATATATATCTGTAAATAATATGTCACAATTATTCGGTAGCTATGATAAAACTCCGAGTTTCGGATGTCGGGGCGGAAACCCACGCCGCCATCTCTTCAGTTATCTGGCCATCGAAGACATCCGCGAAACTCGGAGTTTTATCATGGCTACCGAATAATTGCCACATATTATTTACAGATAAATTCCTCTATTTACATAATATCGAAGTCTCTTTCTTTCTTTTGTTATCTTACTTTTTCTATCAATGTATATATATATATATATATATATATATATATATATATATATATATATATATATATATATATATATATATATATATATATTGTGTGTGTGTGTGTACTCTCTCCTGTTCGTAATTATCATTTAAATTCTTCCTCAGAAAAAGGAGCTGGTTTCTAGCAAAGATACAAAACTTCATCGTCGGAATGTAGATCACAAAGACGATGTTACATTTTAAACTTGAAAAAAGTCTTGCATAATTTTACTGTTCCATTTACAGATTGTAATTCTAATGTACCAGTAAGTTGGTTGATCTTTTTTCCCTTAATATTCAAGCTTATCCAGACTGACAGTCAGGCTTTTACTTACAAAACCAAGTGCTTCAGTTATTATTGGAATAAATGTAAGTTTGTAATCCAGATATAAAAGCTAGAGGTTTCGAAGCAGTTGCCCATATTTATCCTCTTTCGCTTTGATTTTCAAAGAGACTCACATCTGCAAAACAGCGGACCTCTGTGATGCTACATACGTTTTTGTTGTCCCAAATAACAATATCCTGCTTATTATGCTTACACTTGGCAGATATTTTGATGGGAATGGTCCACCAGTATTCCATGTGCTGATGTTTGTGTGCGTATTCAATAACATGGAGATTCTCTATATTTATTCCTGGACAGTCTTTTTACTGACTAGCACTGTATAGTGTTTTTGGGACAATGACGTGTCGCATAGAAGGGTGGTACCTTGATGACATTTTTGGGTAGCTGGTAATCACGTGTAATGCTTTCCACAGAAATATGACATAACGGACATTTTCGGTTGCATCTTAGAACGCCAAGGTCTTCACAGTCTGTTTTGTTTATTACGTTTTTAGTAGCAATCGTCTGTTCTTGGATAGTAAATACGTAGCCTTCGAATGTAGCGGTCACGAGTCCAAGAAAGGCTTCTCTTCATGTCAATGCTACTATTTTCTTCAAGTCTTCGGGAAACACACCCATACATTATCGTTTTTAGTTTGCTGAGCGTTTCACATCCAGGTTTTCTCTGAGATATGTTATTCCACCTGTTTGGGGTTGTATGGAAGGTCATCAGGAGGAGAGTGCTTCCTGAAGAACACGCTGCCGACACATAGGATATTGTTCTCTTCACTTTTTGGCAAGTTAATGTATTTATATTTGCTGCTGTTGTTTAGCAAATGCTGTTTGAGAGAGACTATATGATAATTGAAGGCTGTTTGAGAGAGACTATACGACATTCAGAGGCTACCTGCACTGATCACAAGCATCTAACTCCTTTATCTCTTCTTTAGAGCCTGTCGACATCACTGCTTCTGTGGCGATTTCCAGTTGATGTCAATATCCTGCGGGTTTTAACGTCTATGGAGTGGATTTCTTCTACAGACCAGCCACGTATCCCGAATGTTGTAATCAGCAGTGGTACTGAAAATGCATTGTGGAATATTGTCTTCTAAGAGAGTTCCGACTGCTATATTTTTCTAAGCTGGCATAATATTCTCGAGTCACTCCACCTTTATTCACAGTATCTTCGTGTGATATATTTTCCCCAATGCCTAGGCATTAATTACATTAGTTGTAATCTTTGTGTGGGGTGGGAGAGATAGGGAGACTGTCGATGCACAGGTTTGGAGTCAGGGTACTGATTTTATCCGTTCCACAATTAAATATTAAAATTTCTTTAATTTAACTCCTACGACAGCTGCAAACCTTCCTGTCTTGATGTTGATATGTACATATTTTCGAACGCAGTCTCAAAAAAAAAAAAAATTTTAACCGTTCTCAAATTCAAATTTGATTTTTAAAAATCATTTCATAGAAATATTAAGTTAGTTCAAGTTTAAAAAAAAAAACCAAAACTTTTTCTTGGAGAATGAATCTAATATAAGGAAACTAACTATAACCTCATGTTCCATAGATTTTGTTCGGAAGGAAAGGATTTAACGAAAAACAAAATTACTTCGCAGAGGCGTCTTTATTCCAAACCAACATGAAAAGTATATTACTGCCAAAACATGTTTTAAAAGCTAAAGGAGTTCAAAAAGATCAATTATTCTCGCTGTTGATCTCATTTCTTAAATGATTTCTACTTGTTTCAGTCATTAGACTGCGGCCATGCTGGGGCACCACCTTGGAGATTCGACCTTAGTACTTCTTCTTTAAAGCCTTGTATATGTTCTATCGGTCCTCTGGCCGAACTGTTCGGTTACGTAGACGTAAACACACCAGCATCGGTTGTCAGGCAGTGGTGGGGAAAACACACACACACACACACACACACACACACACACACAAGATGGCCATCATTCAGTTACTGCCTAGCAAATCCACTCACAAGTTTTTGGTTGGTCCGAGGCTAGAGTAAAAGGCACTTGCTCGAGGTGTCACGCGGTGCGACTGAACCCGAAACCACGAAGTTGGGAAGCAAGCTTCTTACCACAAAACCACGCCTGCGCATCATAAATTTCCAGCCATTACCTAGCTTGTTTGGTCTCCATATTTCTACTTCTGTTGCTATGCTTCGTACTTAACATGTTGCTGGTCCTACGAACTAATGATGTTATAGGGTGTTTCAAATTTGCACCACAGGATTACAATGCTACCAAATATATGCAATTTGTTGGGGTTACATCCCGTAGGGGCTGACTCTGTAAGCCATGCAAGAAGCACATACAGAATTTCGAATTTATTATTACATACACCCACCAACACCCACTCATTTACATATATGCATATACATACTCTTACATATATGTATATATATATATATATATATACATATATATATATATATATATATATATATATATATATATATATAATTATGCATATAAATTATATATGATATACACAGATTATCAGTATATAATATATTCCATAAATTACATTCACACACATGCACACACCCACCTACACCGACACCCACACACATATGTACGTGTATATATGTATGTAATTACATATATATATGTTATGTATATATGTGTGTACATATATATATATATATATATATATATATATATATATATATATATATATATATATATGCATATATATATACACATATATATGTATGTGTATATATATATATATATAAATATATATGTATATATATACATATATATACATATATATGTGTATATATATATATATATATATATATATATATATATATATACTTATGTATATATATATACATACATATATATATATATATATATATATATATATATATATATATATATGTACACACACACATATATGCATCTATATACGTATACTAGAAAATGAGGGAACTACGAAAACGCTATATACATACGTACATAACTACATATATCCGCGCACACATACACACACACACACACACACACACATGGATACATATACATAAACACATATATATATATATGTATCTATGAAGTAATCAGATATTACTTCTGTATTTTGTAGCGGAAATATTAAAATAAGAAGAAAATGGCTAAAGTGAGAGATATACGAATTTTTCTTATCTGCAATTGTGTGCATCCGTTATTAAAGCGTAAGACTTTAATTCCTGATAAGGGAGTGAACCAGAATCGACCATTCATTTATAGTTGCTAAAGAACATTACTATCTGGACGTGGAAAATATAGACAACAGTCTGCGTGTCTAAGTGTGTCTATGAGCGTGTGTGTATACACGTTCATTTATACAAGTGTCTGTGTATGTAAATATATGTCTATTAGGGTGGAGCGAAAAAGGTACTTTTTACACAGATTTTCAAAATCTGGTTTTAGGAATATATTTTTTAGTGTGAAAGTTTTTAAAAACAATTGTGTTAAAATCTGAAGTTCTTAAATTTACATCTTCAGGCTCCGCAATTCACTTAAAAGTTTGAATAATGAGCGAAAAATCAATTTATAACACATTTGTCATTCTTCATTTCATTTTTTACATTCATTGTTACGAATCAATTTTCTTTTGAGAAATTCTTTAAAAAGAAAAGTGTTAAAATCTCAAGCTCTAAAATTTATATCTTTAAGCTCCGCAATGTACTTGAAATTCGAAATTATGTGAAATAAATAGACTTTTCGACTTCATTTTCTTTATTATTTTTAATACTAGGTCGCCGAATATATGTGTTACATGAGATCTAGATTACACTCACATTAAAATTAATTAAACAAATTGTCAAGATTGTAGCAGAAGAGATAATTCTTCTTTGGCAAAAGGCATCCACCCCTTGTGTTACGATTAAGTCAGTGAAACCGAAAATCTTAGGCTTACCTTTGCTGACGTAGAAGGGTGACTGTGATCTGGCCGATTCTTTCTTATCAACCTCTGAACGTTCTGTTTACATACTGTTTGATCTTTTCTGCCAATGATCATTTTTCGGTTTGTCCGTTGATCCTGTAAAAGATTTTGTTCTCTCTGTGATACTTTTTTGTCTCTACAACTGCAGCTTTTAAAAGCGTTGCACTTGCAACAAGAAATGTCAAATAAATCATTTGTTGCATTGTTTTAAACATATTACACTTTGTTTGAAAAGATAGCACATTTTTTCTTTTTTTCAGAGAATTTAGTAATGCTTGGTACTTTGGATAAAGGTTTAAGATTTTCGGTTTAACTGACTCAATCGTAAGGGATGGATCCCTTTTGCCAAAGAAGAATTATCTTTCTGCTACAATCTTGACAATTTGTTAAATTGAAGGATCGTTCTTAACTACATTCTTTTCATTTTCTCGTTCAAATAAAACACATTTTAGTACGTCCTTGTAAGTTGGCAAACCTCGCACGTTAAGATCACGTGGAGTACCAAATATTGAGCATTAATGGCTTATGAGTCATCTCTAAATGTAAACAACACTAAATTTAACACGATCATTAATTTTAATACAAGAACCTAAAGTCAAGGTACAAAGCAGAAAACTTAACACACGTACGTCCACACGCAGCGTCCGTTGCAGCGGCACTGGAGAGTTCACACTGCCGTTCTCTTTATAGCCAATGCATAACCTCAAAATATTATATATATATATATATATATATATATATATATATATATATATATATATACTAACTTATATATAGATACTAATTGACGTGCTAACTTATATATATGTACTAACTTATATATATATATATATATATATATATACTAACTGACGTGCCCGGTAATTCCCAGGAAAGTGAGGCTTATTCCTTGGTTCCGTTCTCATAATTGTTTCGCTAATCCAATAACAACAATACAAAGTATGTAGCCCTTAAAAATGGTTTTTGTGCATTTACAGAGAATACCGAACTGTCTTTCACAGGATCTTGTTTTTAGGAATTCGCAATAAGTTATGAATATCCCAAATTGTGAAGTCAGTTATGTAATAACATGAAATTAGATACCCGATAGTACGAATTCAAAGGTCTTTAATGCGTTCCCAGAGTATATAGAACTTAGGAGGAAATACTAATAAAGTATATATACTAAAATCGCGAAGCATATTGCGTAATAACAGGCTAATCAGATATGATATAATAACAATTCAAAGTAAATAACTCTGAAAAGGGTTTTCGTGCGTTCCCAGAGAATATTACCCTCAGCGACGCTAGTGTTGGTATATTTGTGAATAACTCACTAACTGAAATAAGTGGGTCTATTGCTTAGGAAAATACTATTTACTTGTTTAAGGGTTGTACTGGATAAATTGCGAAAATAACTCTAACAGTTCAAATACTAATAAATAAGCATACTCAATTTGATTTATACCAAATGATTTAGGAAAATGAATGGGTTATTTCCATTGGCTGTTATAATCTGGGTGAATGGTTTATTTCTCTTGACTGTTAAAATGAAATATATTAGATATATGTAAGGATCCCTTCCAGGGGCCCTATTATCAATATTTTTTCAACAACTTGAGTATGCCATGACGTTTCCAGACATGAGTTTTACTCACATGTCCAATTTCATCAAAATCGATAAAACGATGAAGGAGGAGTTGGCTAACAACTCCACAAACACACCCACAGACAGATTTATATATATATATATATATATATATATATATATATATATATATATATACGTGTGTGTATATATATACATGTATATAGACACGATTATATATATATATATATATATATATATATATATATATATATATATATATATACATGCACATATACATATACCGTATGGATGTAATCATATATATATATTTGGTAAGAAGCTTGCTTCTCAACCACTTGGATCCGGGTTCAGTGCCACTGCATGGTACCTTGGGCAAGTGTCTTCTGCTATAGCCTCAGGCTAACCAAACCCTGGTGAGTGGGTTTGGTAGATGGAAACTGAAAGAAGCCCGCCATATATATATATTTGTGTGTGTGTGCATGTGTTTGTTCCCCTACCAGCGCTTGACAACCGATGTTGGTGCGTTCACGTCACCGTAACTTAGCGGTTCGACAAAAGAGACCAACAGAATAAGTACTAGGCTTACAAAGAATAAAACCTGGCGTCAATTTGTTCGACTAAAGGTGGTGCTCCAGCATGGCTGCAGTCAAATGACTGGAACAAGTGAAAGAATACATTGTTTAGAGTGTATATTTATGCAGAATCACTCGATGAGTTACTCCACGCACATGAAATAGATGTGCGATCGGTCAGGCAATATATATATATATATATATATATATATATATATATATATATATATATATATATATATTTTTTTTTTTCGTGTTTTGTTTGGATGGTAACCACTCCTGAAGAAGTGCCAAATGTCTAAATCCAATGGACCAGTCACTGGATAAGTTTGGTACAGAAATGTTAACATAGAGTGGTGAATAAATCGATATATCGAGTTTGACGTCTCTGTCTCTTTTGAATATGAAAATTTAAAAGTTAAAAACCTTATAATATAAATATAAACTGTGAGAACGACCCTTAAGGAATCTAGTTAATGATCCCCTAAGGTAAGTTCTTATGCTATATTGGTAACGGTTGCTACATCCTCTGGAAAATTATTATATATATATATATATATTTCGTCTGCCGCTACGTTCGTCTTTGCCTTTCATCCTTTCGGGGTCGATAAATGAAGTACCAGTTAAGTACTGAGGTCGATACCATCGACTTTCCCCTTCCCCCAAAATTTCAGGCCTATATACTTCAAATTGACTACTTGCATGTTACAGTATTGCGAATGTATATATGTATACACACATTATAATATGAATATATATTTTCGACCACATGTTGAACAAAGAACGCTACTCAAGTTACAGGAACTGAACTTGGAAGTACTCGGCCATCCACCATATTCACCAGACCTTGCACCAACTGACTGTCACGTTTTCTAGGTATTAGACAATTTTTTTGTAAGGAAAAAAACTACAAATCTGAAGAAGATGCAAAAACAGCCTTTCGTGATTTCATCACCTCTTGCTCTCCAGAATTCTTCGCTGCCGGCATAAATAAGCTACTGATAAAATGGCAAAAATTGTGTTGATAATTCAAGTGCATACTTTGATTAACTGCATTGCTTTTTGTTGAGATAAAATAAAATAAACTTTCAGTTCAAAATCGGACATTTTATTCTTAATGACCTTATGTATGTGTATATATATATATATATATATATATATATATATATATATATATATATATATATATATATATGTATGTATGTATATATATACACACACACAGAGTAAATTGTTGCCATTTTATATTTTTAATTTCACCCATGCGCATGGTTTGTTTTCAATTTTGTCGACTACATAGTATAGTAGGGTCAGTTGCGCACTGTCTATGAGAAAAACAACACCATGATGCAATTCACTCTGCCAGAAATTTGGAAACATGCTGAACTTCTTGACATTCGCATAATAATAATAATAATAATAATAATAATAATAATAATAATAATAAGACATTGTTTTGTCTTGGTATGAAACATGGGCTACAGCAAATATTCTGCTCATTAACATAGATTTGCTTGTCAGTTATTTGACCTTAACCAGTTGAGCATGTCCCTTAGTGGCTGACGATATGTGCAACTCTGATCACGAGAAGAAGTAGTGGGGAAGCATCATAGCCATGTGTTGAGAGGAATTCTTTGGGGTTTTGATAATTCACCTTTAGAGACATAGATGCTTCGTTCAACATCCTTAAACAACCCTTATTCAGGGACCTTTTGAGTAGGATGAGCTACTCGACCTGAAGAAAATTTTAACTGGGCCTCATCTGCAAGGTCATGCGCTGTTTATCTTGATATGAAATCACTATGTCGCACACACTTGGTTGTGATGCATGTGCCAGGTGTACCCTTATCAGATGGGTAGTCATGATGGGTATAATGGGCTTCGTATATTATACCCCAGTGTCACTTTGATGGCATGCACTGCTCTCTCACTCAATAATCATAATGATAAATGCCCTGATACAGTACCAGTCAGTGGCTCTCATGACTTCTGATCTTAACTGATTGGAAATGTTATCATGCACATATTTTGTCTTGGGTGGGCTACAGCAAATACTTGATGGGCTGCAGCAAATATTTTGCTCAATACCACAGATTTACTTGTCAGTTGCTCAACCTTAACCATTTGAGCATGTCCCTCACTGGCCGACGATATGTGCATCTCTGATCACGAGCAGAAGTAGTTGTGGAGCATCAGAGAAATATGTTGAGAGGAATTCTTTGAGGTTTGAATAATTCGCTTCTGGAAACATAGGTATTACGTTCATCATTCTTAAAACCCTTATTTATGCAGATATGCATATGTATATACATACATTAATATATATATATATATATATATATATATATATATATATATATGTATATGTATGTATATACGCGTTTTCTATTTTGTGCATTTCTGGATCTATCTATCTATCTATCTATCTATCTATCTATCTATCTATCTATCTATCTATACATACATACATACATACATACATATAGATACAAGTACACGCATACATATACAGAAACAGTATATACATGTAGACAGACACACGCACACACGTATACATTTACGTAAATGTACATGGAGACACATGGAACGGTCACAAGTGAGAAATCACAAGACACAATTACTAAACCAGTTCAGTGTTAGTTCCGTTATAGAAATGGTTATAAATATCAACAATCGAAAGAAAAATTCTTTGGATGTTTGTTCTGTTTGTTTTTCTTTATATATTTTGGCAACCATTTTTATATGCGCACATGTTCCACACTTTGCATCTACAACATCAACATCAAGAAAAGCAACAGTAAAAACAACAACAACAGCATACAAAACAACAACAAGTGCAACAACAGCAGCAGTAGCAGCGGCAACAACAGCAGAAAAATACCAGAATGGATGAAAGACAATAAGAAAGGAAAGAAAATTCTTAGATTTGTCTTGCGATCATTTATCATGATTCTTTGGATTCCTTTTCAGAGAGAAAGAGAGACAGTTGATTCCTTCCACTCTTCTACCCAACGCCAATACCTCCATGTCCACCCCACCAACACTCTCAAACTCGATAATGTAGCTTTCACACCAGAAACCAAGCAAGAAAGAGTAAAGAGAATAGAATGACATTTACACCAAACACTTGTGGTTTTTACATAGATACGCACAGACACACACACACACACACACACACACACACACACACACACACACACACACACACACACACACACACACACACACACACACACACACACACACACTCAAACACACACGCACACACATTATATATATATATATATATATATATATATATATACATATATATACAAATACGTATGTATGTAAGTATCTATCTATCTATATATATATGTATACACACACACACACTCACACACACACACACACACACACACACACACACACACACACACACACACACACACACATATATATATATGTATACACACATATATATATATGTTTATACACATATATATACAGTATATAAATTATATATATATATATACACACACACACACTCACACAAATATATGCATGAATGTGTACATAAGCCTACATGTATAGATGCATGTGTAAATATCGTATATAAATGCATGTTGGTATTATATATATATATATATATATATATATATATATATATACACGCACATACATACGCACGCACGCACGCACGCACGCACGCACACACGCAGACACATGAATGAATATTTTTATTGTTCTTTTTAATACAATATCTTTTGTTTCTTTAATCTTCCTAAGATTTCTACCTTAAATGAAGACCCACTGCCTGATCTATCTATCTATCTATCTATCTATCTATCTATCTATCTATCTATCTATCTATCTATCTATCTATCTATCTATCTGTCTGTCTGTCTGTCTTAACACTGCCCCCCCCCCATATACAAGTATTTTGTAAGTGATTAATGTTTTCAACAGAATGGTGGCAACTGTAGCCGCCATACTTATTTTCAATGTTTACTGTAACACAGAACCACCTGAAAACATCAATACATAACTACATAAGTATAACCACATAACCACACCAACATAACACACGCTTTCATCATGATTATCCTCATTTTTTCCCCGTTTCACGAATAACTTTATTTGGGAAGCTAAACTAAGTTAACCACTAAACCTTTCCAACGCTTATTATGGTTTATGGTACGCCGTGGTGCGCATATATATATATATATATATATATATATATATATATATATATATATATATATATATATATATATATATATATATATATATATATATGTATATGTATATGTATATGTATATATATATATATATATATATATATATATATATATATATGCATATATGTATACATACACATATATACATACAACTATAAATATATATATATATATGGATGTATACATGTAGAATTCATATAATATATAATAATTATAATCCGTTGTGGACATATGTACATACATATATGTATATATATATATATATATATATATATATATATATATATATATATATATATCCATATATAAAGACGTCCACAAATGCAAACAAAGCCATATATATATGTATATATATACACACGTACATATACAAGTTTACATACGTGCACACACATGCATGTATAGGTATACATACGTGCACGCGCACATATATATATATATATATATATACACAGTCATATATAAGTATATATATGTATGTATGTATATATATATATATATATATATATATATATATATATATATATACGCACACAAAGATGTATACACACACATACACACATTAAACATCTGCTAATTTTCCTCGACCTCCAGGGTATATGTCACATCCCCCCCACCTTTACTCATATATGCGTTGTTGCGTGTTTTCTTCGAATAACAATCAGAAGCTCCTATCTTTTTAACTTAGTCAAACCACAACAAAATTCTCTGATTCTTCCGAGTAAATAAGCAACATTCTTCCCAGAATACTATAACGTTATTCTATCCTAATTGTAGTGGTTTCATATGTTAATGATGTTTGTCTTCGTTTTACACCACAAAACAATTTGATAGAAATAAAGATATCTTCTTCTATGATTTACTCCTGCCATTTCTGTAGTTCACTGATTTGGCAGCCGAATTTAAAATTATATCGGTACTTCGTCTGCTGCTACGGTCTGAGTTCAAATTCTGCTGAGGTCGACTTTGTCTTTCATCCTTTCGGGGTCGATAAGTTAAGTATCAGCTGAGTACTGGGTTCGATGTAATCGACCCCCCCCCCCTCACAAATGTCAGGACTTGAGTCTATAGTAGAAAGGATTATTTTCATTTCATATTTTATTAAAACTTTAGTTTGCTTATTGTATAACTTCACCCTTCTTCATATTTTTGGTATATAACTTCGCCCAACACCACATCTATTCTAGCTATGATTCAAACTCTTATCAATAAAACAGTAAAGGTGCCCCAGCATGGCCGTAGTCTACTGACTAAAACAAGTAAAATATAATTACTATTACCATGTGGAGAGCTGGCAGAATTGTTAGCACGCGGGTAAAATGTTTAGCGGTATTTCATCCGTCTTTACGTTCTGAGTTCAAATTCCGCCGAGGTCGACTTTACCTTTCATCCTTTCTGGGTCGATAAATTAAGTACCAGTGAAACACTGGGGGTTTGTGTAATCGACTTATTCCCACCCCCAAAATTTCAGGCCTTGTGCCTATAGTAGAAAGGATTACAGTAATCCATTGTCATGTCGCGGTTCACCTATCGCTGTTTATTATTTAAGCTTACGTCGATTCCTCCGTGGTGAGTTTATTTATAATAAAATAAATATATACGAATTATAAAAACAATAACAAAAAATATACAGTACAGTACTGTTTTTACTTCACGTTTTTTTTTACCTATCGCGTGGGGATTTATAACCTTACACCCGCGATAGTCGAGGGATTACTGTATTATTACTATTATTAAGATGGCGAGCTGGCAGAATCGTTAGCACACCGGGCAACATGCTAAGTGGCATTTCGTCAGTCATTACGTTCTGAGTTCAAATTCCGCCGAGGTCAACTTTGCCTTTTATCCTTTCGGGGTCGATAAATTAAGTACCAGTTGAACACTAGGGTCGATGTAATCGACTCATCCCCTCCCCCAAAATTACTGGCCTTGTGGCAAAATTTGAAACTATTATTATTATCATTATTAAGGCGGCGAGCTGGCAGAAACGTTAGCACGCCAGACGAAATGCTTAGTGGCATTTTGTCTGTCTTTATGCTCTGAGTCCAAATTCCACCGAGGTCGACTTTGCCTTTAATGCATTCGGGGTCGATAAATTAAATAGCAGTGAAACACTGGAGTCGATATAATCGACAGGTCTCCTCCTCCCCAAATTTCAGGCCTTGTGCCTTTAGTAGAAAGGATTATTATTATTATTATTATTATTATTATTATTATTATTATTATTATTATTATTATTATTATTATTATTATTATTATTATTATTATTATTATTATTATTATTATTATTAAGGCGGCGTGTTGGCAGAATCGTGAGCACGCTGGACAAAATCTTCAGCAGCATTTCTTCAGACTTAATGTTCTGAGATCAAATTTTGTCGAGGTTTGTTTTACCTGTTATCCTTTCGAGTCGATAAAATTAGTACCAGTCAATCATTGGGGTCGATGTAATCGACTAGTCCCCTCACCCAAAATTTTGGAGGTTTTGCCTATAGTAGAAAGGATTATTATTATTATTATTATTATTATTATTATTATTATTATTATTATTATTATTATTATTATTATTATCATTGCATTTCTTTTGTCTCTTGAAGATTTTGAAAAATCAGAAATCCTGAAAATGACGTGAAATATAAAATTGAAATGAAAATAATAAATCAATAAATAAAAGAAATATTCTTAAAATTTAATTTTACAAATTTTCTATACCAGAACTGAAAGTTACAACGTTTTGTATACGTTTTTATGTAAACAATGCATTCGAAGGTAGAAACATAGGTAATGGGTGTATATGCATTTTCAAGAGTTATCGCTCTTTTGTAACTTTTAGTAATTGTTCTGAATTCAACAGAAAATCTGCAGAGATAAACTTAAAAAGAATATCGCACTGCTAACACAGAAGTAAGTTACAATATTGACTTGTAAATCTATAATATACTTGGTAGTATAATATGGTTGCAAAACCATAAGTGATATATATGGCTGCGTGGTAAGAAGCTTGCTTTCCAACCACATGGTTCCGGATTCAGTCCCACTCCGTGGCACCTTGGGTAAGTGTCTTCTGCTATAGCCTCAGTTTGACTAACACCTTGTGATTAGATTTGGTCGACGGAAACTGAAAAGAAGCCCGTTGTATGTGTATTGTATATATATATATATATATATATATATATATATATATGTATGTGTGTGTGTGTGTGTGTGTTTGTATCAGTGTTTGTCCTCCACCACTGTTTGACAAGCGGTGTTGGTGTGTTTACGTCCCCATAACTGAATGATTCGACAAAAGATATCGAAAGATATCGATAAAATAAGTATTAGGTTCTAAAAGATGTACTGGGGTTGATTCATTCAACTAAAAATTCTTCAAGCTGGTGCCCCAGTATGACCACAGTCTAATTAACGACTGAAACACGTAAAAGATAAACTAGAGACAAAAACAATGCTAAAACGAATTAACGAAAAACAACTCTGATTTAAAATGAATATTTAAGTTTACTTGATTTTAATTTGGTGAGCCGGGATTCGAAACCGCTTTATCTGCATTATTTCCCTGACAATTGATGTTTTAATATTGCAAACAAAAAACTACCTTATTCAATTATACATTGCCATATGTTACCAATATTTGTCATCTGAGAACTTAGAACTAATTACGATTTCTGTTAGAAAGTTGATTTTATTAAGAATTATAATGAAACCTTATGACACACACACACACACACACACACACACACACACACACACACACACACACATATATACACACAAACAAGCATGCTCACGCACACACAGCTACATACACAGAAAAACATACAAACACATACAAACGCACACGAATATTGATATAGACATATGTACACACACAATGACATGCGCACAATGCACACGCATACTGTCATACACACACACGCACACACATACACACACGCACACACACAAACACACTCACACACACTCTCCCTTTGCACACATACCCCACCCCCATCAAAAGATGAAATGAAATAAAACATTTGTAGTAATAATCCTTTCTACTCTAGGCACAAGGCCTGAAATTTTGCGGGCAGGGACTAGCTGATTACACAGACTCCAATGTTCCACTGGTACTTTTTTTCATCGACCTCAAAAGGATGAAAGGCAGAGTGGACCTCGGTGGTATTTGAACTCAGAATTCAGACTGACGAAATGCCGCTAAGCATTTTGTCCGGCGCGCTAACTATTCTGCCAGATTCTGCCACAGGCACAGGACCTGAAATTTTGAGGAAGGGACTACTCGATCACATAGACTCCAGAGCTTAGCTGGTACTTATTTTATCAGCCTCGAAAGAATGAAAGGCAAGTCGACCTCGAAGGAATTTGAACTCAAAATATAAATCCAGAAGAAATGCCGCTAAGCATTTTGTCCATCGTACTTACGAGTCCGCCAGTTCGCCGTCTTAGAATAATAATAATAACCCTTTCTACTATAGGCACAAGGTCTGAAATTTTGGGGTTGGAGGATAGTCGATGACATCGACTAGCACTTAGTTTATTGGCCTCGAAAGAATGAAGGGCCGGCTCGCCACCTTACTACTACTACTAATAATAATGATTTCAAGTTTTGGCACAAGGCCAGCAATTTGGGGGAGCGGATAAGCCGATTACAACGATCCCAGTGTTCAACTGGTATTTATTTTGTTAACCTCGAAAGGATGAAAAGCAAAGTCGACCTCGGCAAAATTTGAACTCAGAACGTAAAGACAGGCGGACCACTGTTAAGCATTTTGTCTCTGTTAAAGATTCTGCCAGCTCGTCGCCTTACCGCTTGACAGCAACAACAGCCACAATAATAGAAATAATAAATGCTCCTATGCTGTATTAGGCAGTGGCTCTCATGGCTTCTGATCTTAATTGATTGGAAGTGCTATCATGTATAGGTTTTGTCTTGGTATAAAAAATGTTCTACTGCAGACTAAGGCGACACTTGAAATTATCTGACTGACAGGAGAAGGCGTTGCATGGTAGATTCCCAAAGATAGCTGCAGCCAATAGTAGTAATGAGACATGGTTATGGTTGCAGGAAGGAAAGCTGAAGGAGACAGAAAGTTTGTTAGTAGCTGCACAAGATCAAACATTAAGGACTAATTGGATAAAAGCCAAGATAGACAAAAACCAAGTAGATTCCCAATTTAGATTATGCAAATGAAAAGAGGAAGGTGTTACTCATATAGCAAGTGAATGTAGCATGCTGGCACAGAAAGAATACAAGAAAAGACATGACAATCTAGGGAGAGTAATCCATTGGGAGCTATGTAGAAAGCTAAGATTTGAACATACTGATAAATGGTATGAACACGAACCTAGTAAATTACTAGAAAGTAAGAAATATAAGATGTTGTGGGACTTTAACATTCAGACTGACAGAGTAATAGAAGCCAGAAGGCCTGCTTTGGTAGCAGTGGATAATGAGAATGGAAAGTGCCAGATAAGTGACTGTTCAGTCCCAATCAATGAAAACATTAATATGAGAAGTATAGAAAAAATACCAAAGTACCAGGACTTAGGAAAGTACGGGTAAAATGTATCCCAGTAGTTTAAGGTGCATTGGGAACTACCCCTAAAGATCTGAACAGGTGGACAGATGAAATAGGCATAAAACCCAGTTTAGTACAGCTCCAGAAAACAGTGTTGTTAGGGAAGGTTAGGATATTTAGGAGGGTTCTTGGTATCTAAAGTTACTTGTTGTAGTCCAATAGGGGGTTTCTTGCTATCTAAAGTTACTTGTAGTCCAATAGGGGGTTTCTTGCTATCTAAGGTTAGTCTAACCTGTTGAGTGTATATGAAAATAATTGGGAGGCAGCACTTCTCTCTCCATCCCCGTCTTCCTTTCCAAGTGAAATTTGAAAAAGTTGATGACGGATTGGCTAAAGAGAAAAGTGTTTGTCTTCAGTCCTTTAAACCTGGTCCACCATACAACCTCTTTCGCTACAGCTAGCAGACAGAGTAAAATTGCATGCCCTTCCGGACCAATGGAAGACAGCGAATCGATCTTCACTGTGGAATCGGCCGATAGCCGGATCCGTCCTACACATGATAATAGCTGTTCAACATGACTATTACAAGCCAGTAACGCAAGGACACTGGACGAGTGCGTGCAGAACGGTTCCGTCGCTCTGTGCGCAGGTCTGTCTGACAGCACTTCCGTACCTGTAGAGCACATCTCGAACCGGAAGTGCCCCTCGGTAGCACTGCCAAGCTAAGGATTTTTGGAAGTTATTCATCGACCCCGACTCGAAAGTCCTCCTGAACAGACTGGTCAGTTCGACTTCGTCAACGCTTAGCGCCTCTCCGAGTGCAGCATCACTCTTTCTCTCCACTAACCCTCTATAGAACTCGAGAGTGGATGTTCCACTGATCTCATTGCCCGACTGGTAGAGGGCAGTGAGTGCCTAGCAACATTCCAGATGCTAATCACCCTGTCTCAGTATCTTCTTGACCCGGGACTGCAGTTCCGTCAAGGAGACGAGCTGAAGAAAGGCCTGTTTGAGAAACGGCGACCACACCTGTTCGCCGTTTAGGCAGAATATCTGGAGATGCCGCAGCTTCAGCGTATGTCTTCGCATCATTAACTACGGTATGCCCAGCCCTCTGCGTAAAGGATGTTGGCAGCAGATAGACCGCTTCAC
>NC_142943.1:43657410-43669910 GCF_046866305.1 Octopus bimaculoides | reverse complement strand
CTAACCAAATATGACTTCGTCTAGAACTGGCTCCGTCTTTTCGCGCTTTTCTCTCTGAACCTGTCCATCAGTATATATTCAGCACATTTTAGCTACTTGACAGAGAGTATTGAGAGATAGTAGAGGTGAGACGGCAGATGAACGGTGAACAGACGCGGACAGCTGCTGACCCGAGCTGACAATAACTACAATGGTCGATCGGCGTTAGCAACACAACGACCAACAGCTAACTTTTTAACTGCTACTATTACAATCACACCAAGAACAATAGCACTCAAACTCCCTCAATGTTTCGTTGTTCGTAGTAAAAATCCAAAGAGATTTCCCTCTCTCTCTTCGTAACAGCCTGCTTGTTGAGAGCTAACCGCTGAGTAATCTACAAGAGCAGTCACAACAACCTAGTGAATGCCAATTACCGTTTACACATTTCTTTATGAACTTGCTGTATTGGAAGTTGAAGTAAGTACAGGTGAAGTGAACTGCATTTTACATACGGTGCCAATTGAAACATAACTATTGATGGGAGTATTTATTACATCAACTCAGAGTTAAGTGCCAGAGTTGGAACTCATGATATGCAACCGTTAAAATGATACGAACCATTGACCACATCAGGCGTGTTTTTGTTCTTTCGGTAAATGAATCTATTGTAGCTAACTTGCACGAAGATCGTTGTGATTATAAAGAATTCACTCAAAAAATTTAACCGAAGAATTAACCAATACCAATCGAAGTTCCATTTCAGAAGTTTTGGTGTAATATCTTTGAAGTATAAATTGATGGCACTGCAGAGGATGGAAGCAGATTTTTGTTAAAAAACAAAACAAAATAGACACTCACACGCACGTATGCACACACACACACACACACACACACACACACACATACGCACACAAAACCAATTTCTTAGATAAAAAATGTATTTAAAATATATGATAAAAATGGTGAATTTATGAATATATATATACATACATAGATACATACATACACGCATATATAGATACATACACATACGCATGTATGCGCGCGCGCGCGCACACACACACACACACACACACACACACACACAAGCATATATATTTCTTAAATGTTTTCATAGCTTTACATTTTCATAAAATTCTAATCTTTTATCACATATTTTCAAATATATATTTTCACCCGAGGAAAATACTTTAATATTCATATATCTTTCTTAAAACCAGAGTAACACTGTTATTTACCGCAAGCGATCGAATACGAATCAGAAAAACATGGTGGTTCACTTCTTACTGTATCCATTCAGGACTCAACAGCATATTCAAACAGCTTCGCGTTTTTTAAATTTTTTTTATGAAGGAAGTTATATATATATTAGTTGTACCTGCTCAGACATTAACTGCCACCCGAAGAACAGGACCGTGAATCCAGGAGCAACCATTAATGAAATTTTCAGCCGATAATAGAAATGATAAAACTCTGCCATACGTATTGATAACTCCTCTTTTCGATGTTCGTGCAATTCTTTTGTGATATATATATATATACATACATACATACATACGTACGTACATACATACATACATACGTGCATACATACATACATACATACATACATACAAACATACATACATGTATGTATATATATGTATGTGTCTATATATATCTATAGGTCTATTCGCCATGATAGATCGCTACCCACTAAATCTTTTCCTATTTTCTCTCTCTGTTTATTTCTGTGCTCCTTTCTGTCGAAGAGCGTAGGCTCGAAACGTAAAAGATTTTCTCACTTCCGAGCGTAAAACTAATACATCTGTTTGCTTTTTACACACCCGTCTTCGTTTTTTGTCTTTTTGTAAATTCTCACTATATATATATATCGAAATCTCAAAGCTACGATATAAAAGTCTTTCAAGACAAACGAAGCATTACATTTGACAGAGTGATCTGAATGTTAAAGGGTTCAATGTGTAGTGATTCCCTTTTTGCAACAGGTGATGCTTTTAGGGTTTTTACATGGTTTTATAAGGGTCGATCAAAGAAAGACTTGTACACAGGTCAAATGGTTTGACTGTATGAGGCAGAAATCCAGAAAAGATTACTCTTTTTCGCTCTGCATCGGCCAGTTTGAGCTGCTATCCATTCTTAATTTTTCTACCAAAACATGTCGAAAAGAACACAAGTGAATCAATCAGATGTCCACTTACATCTTTTATCTTTTACATGTTACAGTCATTGAACTGCGGCCATGCTGGGGCACTTCCATTAAGGGTTTGGTCGAACAAATCGACTCCGGTACTTATAATTTTAAGCCTGGTACTAATTCTCTCAGTCTCTTTTGGTGAACCGCTACTTTACGGTGATGTAAGTAAAATCAAAACGAGTTGTCAAGTAGCGGTGGCTGGAGACACAATTCAAACACATAAAAAAGACACACACACACACACACACACACACACACACACACACACACACGCACACACACACATACAAGCATACATACATATATGTATCTTTTATCTCTTATCTGTTTCAATCATTAGACTGCAGCCATGCTGGAGCACTGCCTTGAACTTTTAGTCGAATGAATCGACCCCAGCACTTACTTTTAAAGCTTGGTACTTATTCATTCCTGTATTTATACTTCTTTCGATTTCTATCTACTTAATCCACTGACAAGGCTTTGGTCAGTCCGAGGTTATAGTATAAGACACTTACTCAAGGTGCTGCGCTGCAAGACTGAACTCAAGACCTCATGGCTGGGAAGCAAGCTTCTTAACCACACAACTACGCCTGCGTCTATATTGAACATCTTTTATCTTTCACTTGTTTCTGTCATCTGACTGCGACCATGCTACGGCACCACCTTGATGGATCTTAGTCGAACAAATTGACACCAGGACTTATTTTTTTAAAAGTCTGATACTTATTTCATCGGTATCTTTGCCGAACCGTTAAGTTACCGGGGCGTAAACACACTAACAAACGGTGGTGTGGGAAAACACAGACACACACACACACACACACACACACACGCACATATACGTACATATATATATATATATATATATATATATATATATATATATATATATATATGTATGTGTGTGTGTGTGTGTGTGTGTGTGTGTGTGTGTGTGTGTGGTAAGAAGCTTACATCCTGTGGTCAGGAAGTAAGCTTCTTACCACACAGCTACGCCTATGCCTACATAGAGAACTTTCTTGAACAACAAGAAATATTTAAGCTGAACCAGAAACAAAATTGCCAAATTTCTTTCTGTCAGGCCAGCTATGTAAATAACATTGTTTTCTACAACACAATATTTGATTTTATAAATACACAAATATGTATAATACATTCTTTATGACATGCTTTATATAATACATTCTTTATGACATGCTTTATATAAACGTTGCTTTTATGAATGTTGTTATTTGAAACGTTTTATTTTCTGAATGTTTTATTGTCCATTTCCAGTCTGTACTTTTGTAAAAACATGCGCTGTTTAACTACTAACACACACTCACAGACACACACGGACACAGATACACACACACACACACACTTTCCCCTCTCTGACACACACATAAACATCCGTGTACGCTCATATTCATGATGCCGCAAAAGCAATGACGAAATCGTCTTTAAAAAACATTAGTGAATAGAATATCTTTTGTAACTGAAAAACAACAGCATAGTATTGTGCTTAATATGACCGACTATTGTAAGTTGGCAAGCTGCCAGAACCGTGGCGAAATGTTCAGCGGTATTTCGTCCGTCTTTACGTTTTGAGTTCAAATTCCGCAGCGGTCGACTTTGTCTTTCATCCTTTCGGAGACGATAAAATAAGTACCAGTTGAACACTGGGGCCAATTTAATCGACTTACCCCTTTCCCAAAACTGCTGGTCTTGTGCCAAAACAAATATGAGAGACTATTGCAGTTCTAAAGGGATATAATATACATGGCCATTGCCTAAGAAAAAATAAACAACAAAACATTCATTTCACTTTTCTCATCTAACAGGAGAGGTACGTCATGAAAAGTTTGAAACAGAATTTTATCTCTATGATGAAAGTTTTTAATGAAACTGTACATAATGCTTGTTTGAAAGCTAAAAACAAGGAATTATTTACTGGCAGTGAATTAATTATATCTTGTATGATGTCAGAAGCTGAAGATATATGTTCAGAAAAAATGAATTTATTGAAAAACATTAATCTTTCTCCATAAACAAGGCGTCAAAGACACAGGAATCACCATTCTGGACCAATTAAACTATAAAGCTGAAGAGTTCCAATAATTTTCTCTGTCTCTATCTTTTGATTAATCAACAGACGTGTCTGACAATTTCATGTTGCTTATGTTTATTCGAGGAATTAATACTAACTTTGAAGTGACGGAAGATATAGTTTCCGTGAGCAGCGTGTTTGAAAAAACTACTGGTGAAAATATTTTCAAAGGGGCAAAAAAATGCAACTAACTTAGATGTTTGGATATGTTCTAAAGCGTATTACAATAAAAGAGGAAAAAAGAAACATACTGGGCGTAGGTAAAACATTTTCATTTGATGAATCTTCAAAGCTTTTGGGTATAGAATACAAAAACCTCATGTGTCTCTCTTCATCATTTATCGTAAGGTACTTCGCGAGAAACATTTATTTGATAGCGTGCCGCTCAGTCACTGTCTCAAATATTTTTGAAAGAAATGGAAGGTGAATATAATGATTTATGGTACCACACTACAGCATACACACTACTTAATTTGCACATATTGGTTTCAATTTTTGGCACAAGACCAGCAAATTCAGGGGAGGGGATAAGTCGATTATATTGACTCTAGTACTCAACTGATAATTATTTTATCTATTCCCGAAAGGAATGAAAAGCAAAGTCCACCTCGGCGGAATTTGGACTCAGAACGTAAAGACGGACGAAATGCCGCTAGGCATTTTGCCAGGTGTGCTAACGATTCTGCCAGCTCGCCGCCTTACCTACTTAACACTTATTACTAAACATACAATGACGATGCTGCAATAAAAGGCGGTGCCCCGTCATTGCGGCAGATCTCGAACTGAAACTAGTCAAAAAGTTAAAGATTATAGGCATAAAACATACAATTCATAACTAAACATGCGCACGCATGTACACACACAGAGAAATCAACACATCATACACACTCACACATATACACCACACAAGGAGAGAACTTGTACGGGGTAGCTCCATTTGCAAGTAACAATAGTTGAATCTCCCTCATAACTTGTGTATCTTCACCACCACCGCCGCCGCCGCTGCCGTAGCCACCACCACCACCACCACCACCACCACCACTAACCCCATCATTATCATCATCATGATCATCATTATCATCATCATTATCATCATTATCATCAACAACAACACAATATATTGTATAGCTATTTTCAGTCTAACGGTTCACTATTTCTCACTGATGATGACAACAGTAATAACTGTACAACATGGAAAACAACTCGTTCTTTCAGCAACGCTTATGTGTGTGTGTGTGTGTGTGTGTGTGTGTGTGTGTGTGATGTAAATGTATTTAGAAAAACCTTTAAGCAATGCAGGTGAGAAGTTAGACAAAATAAAACTTGGCCTGACGATAATGATAGTTTTTCTCCGAACTCCTGGATTATTTCCTTTGTATATTTGATAAGGGGAATCTTTCCCGAAATATTATAGAATATTAAATAACCTACTTAAGGTAATAATATAATATCTCCTCCTTGCTTATATTTAACATCACTTTAGATGTTTTGTCAAATTTCTCACTTGCATTGCTTAAAGGTCTTCTTAAAAATATTTATCTGATTTACACATTGCAATGCTTCAAGCAACTTACAATGCTTATATATATATATATATATATATATATATATATATATATATATACATACACTTATATATATGTGTGTGTGTGTGTGTCTTTATGTGCGTGTGTGTATATATATATATATATATATATATATATATATATATATATATATATATATATATATATATATACATACATATATATGCTCACACCCACATATAGACACGCACACACACAGATATACAAATGTCTCATTAGTGAATCATCTAAAGAAAATATGATGGCAATCCACATCATTCCCACCACCCACGACAACCCTAACCCCACTTCCACAAATTGCATATAATGTAATAAGGCACAATATTTTGTGAGTATCGGATGATAATATCGATCGCAATACTGGTGGTGGTGGTGATAATGATGATGACACCGACGATACGATGATGATGATGATGATGCCATTGGTGGTGGTGGTGGTGGTGGTGGTGGTGGTGGTGATGATGATGATGAGGACGATGAGGACGATGATGATTAGGACGATGATGATTAGGATGATGATGATGATGATGATGTTAGTGGCGATCGTCGTCGTTGGAGGTGGTGGTGCTGATGAAATCGATAATATGAGGAACAAAATGAAATTAATCGAATGTTCTAAAACAATATTGTTATTGAAACGAAGGATTCTATGCACGTTCTTTTTTTTTTTTGAACCTCGTTTATTTAACAGAATACCTGAGTCGTAGTTGTTAGCTCTTGTTATTGTTGTTGTTGTTGTTACTCTTGTTATTTTTATTGTGGCTTTGTTTTGGCTGTTGTTGTTGTTATTGTTCATGCAGTAATTGTTATCGTTATTGTTGTTGTTGTTGTTGATGTTTCGTAATGAAGCCAACAGCAGTGGCAGCAACTATGGAGGTGGTAATAAATATGCACCATATTTAACTTAGAACAGAAGAACGCAATATATTTTAAGGTGGCTGGATGGAGGTGAATTAAGGTGAGGATGTGTAGTAAGAAGCTTGCTTCCCAGCCACATGGTTCCGGGTTCAGTCCCACTGCGTGGCACCTTGGGCAAGTGTCTTCTGCTATAGCCTCGGGCCGACCAAAACCTTGTGAGTGGATTTGGTAGACGGAAACTGAAAGAAGCCCGTCGAATATATACTCATATATCATTTGTATTATTATATTATCGAACACCACGCGTCCATTGGCAAGTAAGTTTTAACTTTATATTTCTGACGCGACTCTATCTATCTATCTATCTATCTATCTATCTATCTATCTATCGATCTTTCTTTCTTTCTTTCTTTCTTTCTTTCTTTCTTTCTTTCTTTCTTTCTTTCTTTCTTCTTACCTATCTCCCCCTCTCGTTCTGCTTCCTTCTGTTGTCCTTGCTTTTCCCCTTCACTGCTATACATATCTCTCTATTACTCTTCCTCCCTGTCTCTCGTCGCTCACCTTTGTTCCACTTCCTCCCTTTTCCTCTCTCTACCACTCCTCGTTGATCACACGTGACCTGTGGTCACCTCTTCCTTTCTCCCTTCAGCCAGCACAAAGGCAAGACGAAGCTACTGTCTCTCTCCGTTCAGCTTCGTCACATCACAGCGTTCAATATCTCATCGCGTTCGGCCCAACGGCCATTAATGTTGTTTTCACTGTTTAATTTTCCCTGTTTTGGTTTTTGTTTGCTACATTGGAACCCTCTGCTTAGCAGGTTAAACAACTTCGCGAGAAGAGCTATTCTAAGAGCGCCGTCTGCCTCATCTTCGAAACGCCTAGTTTAGAATAGAGGCAGCTGATGAAGGAAAAGTTCCATAAGTGGCTCGTCTGTTTTCCTATGTGTTCATTTGTTCCCGTTCCCTTTGACGTCCTGTACCCGGATATGCATCTATATATACATGTAGATGTAGGTATGTACATGCATATGCTCATATATCATTTGTATTAAATATATATATATATATATTTGTGTTTGTTTCCCCATCACCGCTTGGCAACCGATGTTGGTGTGCTTACGTTTCCGTAACTTAGCGATTCGTCAAGAGAGACCGATAGAACAAGTACTAGGCTTGCAAGGAGTAAGTCCTGGGGTCGATTTGACTAAAGTCGGTGCTCCAGCATAGCCGCAGTCAAATGACCGAAAAAAGTAAAAGAATAAAAGAATATATGTATATAAAATAAATAATTAAATAACTATAAAAAATAAATATACTTAGAAAGTAATATATAACATAAAGCGAAATCACTGCAACCATCAACACCACCCTGCCACGACCACCACCACCACAACCACCACCACCACCACCACCATAAACCACCACCACTACCACCGCCACCACGACGACGACGACCACCACCACCACGACGACGACCACCACCACCACAACCACCACCACAACCATCATCGTGTTTATCATCATCATAACCATCGTCACCACCCTGCCACGACGACGACGACGACGACCACCACCACCACAACCACCACCACCACCATCACCACGACGACGACGACGACGACCACCATCACCACGACCACGACCACCACCATCACGACGACGACGACGACGACGACGACCACCACCACCACCACCACCATCGACACAATTATAATCATAATTATCATCGTCGTCGACGGCGTTATCCTCACCGCCATTACCTCCACCATCATCGTCATCATCATCATCATCATCATCATCATCATCATCATCATCATCATCACTACCACCAGCATCATTATCACCAACATCATTACCGTCATCGTCGTCCTCGTCACCACAACCAACAGCACCAACATCATCGCCACGACCACCACCACTAAAGCCTCTATAAGACTCCAACGATATTGGAATGATGAGGAAATTACGAAAGAAAAGAGTTTCTAAGCTGAAGAAAATCTATTCTTGTTGTTGTTGGCATTGTTAAAGCTAGAGGTGTTCGGGAAATACGGTAATTGGAAAATCATTATTATTATTATTAGGGAGTGTAGCGGTAAACAACGAGAGGTGTGGGTGGATAGGACAGCCTGGGGAGTGGAGACTGGGGCAAGACGGGTGGAGAAATCGTCTGGAGTACGGTGTTGTAATGATGGATAGAATGACGGATATGATTGTACGTCTACCCCAAACATACACACACACACAAACACGCACCCACACACATACACACACATACACACACATACGCACACACGCATATATAGACATACATGCATGTATCCCACCCCACACACAAATACAGGCAGGTAAGAAAATTGAATGAAAGTCAGTTTACATACCCAGATGGACAAATAGATATATGGGTAGGTAAGTAGTCCCTCGTTTGTGTATGATTTTATCTATGAATATGTGTGTATCTATGTGCGTATATATATGTGTGTATACATGCATATATGCATGCATACACACACACGCGCACGGACACACACATCTATGTAAAACAGGTAGAGACACACAAATACGGTAAAATGTAATGTATATACCTGCGTCTATTATCTACGCATTTATCTATCCATATTTCTATCTATGTATGCATATATATATATATATATATATATATATATATATATATATATATATATATATATATATATATATATATATATATATATATATATATATATATATATATATCTATATATATATATATTTGTACACACACGTACACCTATAAATACACACACACACACACACACACACACACACACACACACACACACACACATATATATATATATATATATATATATATATATATATATATATATATATATATATATATATACATATATACACTTAATAAACATCCCATCTCAAATATAAATACAAACGAAACAAAAAAAGAAATCGTCTTGAAAGCAAAACAAAAAAAAACAAAACAAAACAAAAAGAAAAGAATGAGTCTGGTGAGATTATTAGTGAACCTGGAGGTAGGGTGGGGGGAATAGGAATTCTGTAAAATGGCAGTTGATTAATAGTAAGTTCCAGATACCCCAGCTCCACTCTCTCCTACCGTTGTTTGCGATGACCGAAGTCAAATTTCATGCTAATGGCAAATGACAGGGTCTTGTTGGTCTTGCTGTTGTTGTTGTTGTTGTTGTTGTTGTTGTTGTTGTTGTCGTTGTTGTTGTTGTTGCTGGTAGTCTTTTCCTCATAATCTATCTGTCTGTCTGTGTGTCTGTCGGTGAGTGACGACGTTGAGAGTGGAGTTATTACAAGTAGATAATGGAATACAGAAGACAAAAAAAAAAACAAAAATGCAAAAACAAAAATATACTACCAAAAACCAAAATAAATAAATATATATATATATATATATATATATATATATATATATATATATATATATATATATATATATATATATATATATATATATATATATATATATATATATATATATATATGTATATGAATATATAAAAAACTAGCAAAAGCCAAAAATATTGTTGCATCCAACTCGAGTCATTTTCGTTCTTCACAAGAATATAGTATTATCCAAATAAATCTAGCAAAGCCAGCGAAACTATGGTTGCTTTTGGCTGTGAAAGCTGATGGCGTTGAAGCTGAGTGCTGCCGAGTAGAAAACTAGATGTATGGAGAGCGGAAATCCATTATCAACAGAGTTTTTATCAAAGTAAAGGCAAAAGATATGAAAAACGTATAGAAATTGTAATACTTTAACACTCATAGTTTCCACATGGAATATATATATATATATACATTTCATGTGCTCACTCCGGTATATATATATATGTATATATATATGTACATATATATATATATATATATATATATATATATATATATATATATATATATATATATATATATATATATATATGTGTATATATATATATATATATATATATATGTATACACACACACACACACACACACACACACACATATATAAAGACAATTTAGACGAATGATATACACACCGCACAGATTTCTGTATGAAATATCACCCACATAGATCCATGAAATACAAAATATATACAAGTGTTAATATGCAATAAAATCCACATAGACGCATTAATATACATATGCATATTTATGTATATGTATAGACTATATATATATATATATATATATATATATATATATATATATATATATATATATATTTATATATATACATATTCATATATATGTATATATACATACATATACATGAATACATATGTATATGCATCTATCTATCTATCTATCTATCTATCTATCTATCTATCTATCTATCTATCTATCTATCTATCTATCTATCTATGTGTTTGTGTATGTATATACATTATATTCATACTGCAAAACGAAGTGGAAACGGAAAATAAATTAATACCAACGCTTTCTAGTTTTAGTCTTTCTTTTTCACTCACTCTCTTCCCCATCTCTCTCGGTATATATAATATCATATATATATATACATGTGTATGTGTAAGTGTGTGTGTGTGTGTGTGCGAGTGTTTGTGTTTTATACACGTATGCATACGCAAAGAAATACACTAATGCACTTATAATATATACATATGCACATACACATAGAGGTGTTTATGAATATATATGTATAATAGTAAGTGTACATATAACACACACACACACACACACACACACACACACACACACACACACACACACACACACACACACACACACATATATATATATATTTATATATACATATACACATACATATGGGTGTGTATGCATATACATACATAAATAAGTATATATCAGTATATATATGGAAGTTTACAATAGAGTAAATATGTATGTTTTCTCAATATAGTTTATATTCCAGGTGCTTTGTTTTGAATCACGTCACATAGACGTTGGACATAGCTCCAACTTATTTGTAATGAGCTGCAGAGCACTCTCAGAGAACAAATGTCCATTAAATGAATTATGAGAAATTATGAGAGTCCTTCTGAGGACCATGTGTGTCTTTCACCACGAACACATACACAAACACGAATATTACATACCCCCCCCCCACAAGATCGTGGTTCGATTTCCAGACTGAGTGGTAAGTTGTGTTCTTGAGCAAAAGACTTCATTTCACGTTGCTCCAGTCAATTCAGCTGTAAGTGTGTAACCCTGCGATGGACTGACATCCTATTCAGAGGAAATGTTGGTCTGACTGCCTAGCCAGTGAGGTAGCATCCTTCGAAAGTTACAAGAATGTGAGGAAACGCATTGTGACCAGCGGTGAATACCAACATTCGATGATCTGGTCAATACAGTTATACAGTGATATATACATATATACACACATACATACATACATACATACACATATAAATAACGTAGAGAAAAGGTCATAATGGTTTCAAATTTTGGCACAAGGCCAGCATTTTCAGGGGAAGAGGTAAAGCTATTTACGATAGGGTCCCACACAGTTTCCGCCAACTAAATTCACTCACAAGTCATTAGCAGGTTCTGGCTATAGTAGAAGGCATTTGCCTAGGGTGCCGCGCAGTGGAACTGAACCCGAAACCAAATGGTTGCCAAGAGAATTTCTGAATCATACAACCATGCCTACGCCTACAGGATAATGTGTCTGAGAATCTTAGCTCGTTTAAAGATAAACAAAAACAAAAACTTGTGCCGCCAATACCACAAACCACAAAAGCCGCGGAATAGTTGGGTCGATTTTATGACCAGTTGTTTATATATTTATCAGCTTTGCATCT
>NC_142943.1:43639910-43649910 GCF_046866305.1 Octopus bimaculoides | reverse complement strand
CATTATCATCACTATTAACGTTGCTGTTTTAATTGCTGTTATTGGAATTAGTCTTGTAATTGTTGTCATTATTGTTGTTGTTCTTTACATTTTGTTGTTTTTATATATGTTTTCCGAGTAAATTTTAACGTTTGTCTCCAAACGTCTGAATCCAAGCGTTAGAGACCGTTCCGCTGTCATCCACCTCCACCCATCCTGCAATTGGTGTACCTGTAATTATGAATGGTGCTAGTAGGAATAGTTGTAGTGGCAGTGGTGGTGGTGTTGGTGGTAGTGTTGGTATTATTGGGAGATAAGTTTCATAATGGTGATACTGAAGCTGGTAGTTCTAACAGTGGTGACGGTGGTTGTAGTGTTTGTGGTGATGGTTTTAGTAGTAGTGGTGGCTGTCGTAGAAGTAATGGTGGTAGCAGCAGTGGTAGTGAAAGTAGAAACTGTGACAGTTGCGGTCGTTGTCACAGTAGTAATATTAGTAGTAGTGGTGATGGTGGTAATGTTGGTGGAGATTGTGGTAGTCATAATGTTGGTAGTAGTGGTAGTGGTGATGGTAGTTGTAGTAGTAGTGGTGGTAGTAGTAGCAGTAGTGGTGGAGGTAGTGGTGGTGGTAATGGTAGTGGTAGAGATGATGGTAGTAGTAGCGGTGGTAGTGGTGGTTGTGGTGGTGGTGTTAGTGGTGTTTGAGGTGACCGATAGACCTCATAAAACCATCAACCAATATCGAAAAAGAATTAAAGGAACGAAGACTTCCCCCCCCCCCACCACATCTTACACAACAACAACAACAATAGATCTAAAATAAAACAAAAAATATCCCCACAAAACATACAATAAATAATGAAATAATTTCATCAATAAAGAGAAAAAGGTGTAATAATGACCCAATTTCGAATTGGAATCAAATTAAGTGAAATCGTGGAAGATCGATAATTGTATATTGATGTAGTTAGTCACATGGGTCACGTGGGTGGCATTGATATTGGGAGATTCCTTTTTAATTGTTGTTGTTGTTGCTGTTCTTGGTAGGGATGGTGTATTGTTCAGCCCCAGGTCGGCTACGATTGAGTAGATAGATTTTCGGAGGCGGTAAAACCGTGACTTCATCTTTCTATCTATCTATCTATCTATCTATCTATCTATCTATCTATCTATCTATCTATTTCTCTACCTGTCTGTCTGTCTGTCAGTGGGCCTGTCTGCCTGCCTGCCTGTTTGTCTCAATATATGTATGTATATATATATATATATATATATATATATATATATATATATATATATATATATATATATATATATGTATATATATATGTGTGTGTATGTGTGTTCATGTGTGTATTTTTGCATTCATGTATATATATGTATATTTATAAACATATACATACATACACATGTACGATGATCGCTTCATCTTGACAGGTGATAGCCTCCTCAATTAATCTATAGCACTCTGATAATCTCCATTATGTCTGTGTGCCTCGAGATGACTCACACGTACATACATATATTCAGATACATACATATATGCATACATAGGCTCACACACATACACGCTCGTGTGTGTGAGTGTGTATATATACATATATGTATATATATAAATGCGCATACATACAAACATGCATATATATACATACGTACATACATACATATACGTCCATACAAACATATATACATAGATATATACATATATGCATGCATGCACACAGACATAATTACACTAGCGAATCTTTTAAAGATGGTAGTGTGTGGTTTGATGAAGATTTGGCTACTCTTTTTAACAGGTCAGCTGCGATATAATCAAAGCGTTCTAGCATTGCCCACTACATCTTGTTTTCAGGTAGTTTTTTAGGACTTCTTGTTTAAAATAGCAACTGTTGCTTGAGTAGCATTTGACTGCTATTTCTAGAAATTATTGAGCGACCATGTAGAATTTCCTATTGTTGTTGGTGATGGTGCTGCTAATGTTATTGAGGTCTGTTTCTCGAATTTTAGTCGTCTTTATTTAGCATCCAACCTTGCTGCTACTGCTGCTGCTGATGATGATGATGGTGATGATGAATATGATCGTCATCATCATCAACGTCGTCTTCATCGTCAACATGAACACCACGAAGACCCCCCCCCCCCGCTACAACCATCATCGTCATTGTCGTCATCATCGTCACCACCATGATCATATAGTCGTTATCATAAAATATGAAGTCACGTTCAAGGGAAACGAGTTCAACTCCAAATATCGTAAATCACCTCCTCCCGCCCCGCAAAAAAGACCTGAAACATTTCAGTCTGTTATCCTTTAAAAAATCATTTAACAACTTTTTAGGTCATGTTGTAGAAAGATTTAACAAAATCCTAATGGTATCTCCAAAAGGCAGAAACGTTAGCACGCCGGACGAAATGCCTAGCAGTATTTCGTCTGTCTTTACGTTCTGAGTTCAAATTCCGCCGAGGTCGACTTTGCCTTTCATCCTTTCGGGGTCGATAAATTAAGTACCAGTTGCAATCTGGAGTCGATATAATCGATTGGCCCCCTCCCCCAAAATTCCGGGCCTTGTGCCTAGAATAGAAAAGGATATCTCCAAATGCATCCATGTTTTTTTTCAGAAGAGCACGAAAGATATGCATGAGACTAATATCGACACACACCGAAGACACTTTCACAACAATATCACCAACAGTGGTAAAGAAAACGACTCTAACACTTACTTCACTCTTAATTTAGAAACAAAAGCAAAGGGCGCCTGCCTTGAAATAAAACAAACATTACTTCTAACAATCACAGCGGTATTTTGTTGCTAAGTTGAGTCTAGAGGAATAACTGCAAGGAAAAAAATAAGAAAAGTTGAGTAAGCAGAAGTATTTTACATCCTGTTAGTTTTGATATTATACAGGTCCCTAAGGCGGTAAGCTGGCAGAGTCGTTAGAACGCTGGGCGAAATGCTTAGTGATGATTCGTCTGCAGCTACGTTCTGAGTTCAAATTCCACCGAGATCGACTTTACCTTTCGTCATTTCGTCGATAAATTAAGTACCAGTTGAGTACTGGGGGTCGATGTAATCGACAATCTCCCTCCCTCCATAATTTCAGGCATTGTGCCTATAGCAGAAAGGATTATACAGGTCCCTCCTATTCCGTCATAGAATAATAATTTACCAGTTGTCGAGTGGCTCAACAACACAGTTAACATGCACCTTTGTAAATTTATGCAGCTCGACGTCATAGAGTTCTACCTGTCTATATAACTAAATCGAGAAAGAAGTTTTATTACAATTACCAATTCTAAAAGCAATATAACTATGATTGCTAAGAAACTTTTCATATTTTATAATAATTATTATTTTGGGGTTAAAAGTAATGTCCAGCAATTATGTCATGGGATCGTGTCATGGAGTTGAGGTTTTGAATTAATAGGCTTGAGCGATCATATTTATGTGCATATATGTATATATATATATATGTATACATATATATGTATATATATATATATATATTTATATATAAATGTACACTTATTTACGTCCATACAGACTGCAGCGTTCGGTTTCCACCGTAATGATGGTTTTATCATTTTACGAAGTATAAATGACAAGTGATAGTTGCAAATTCAACTCTCATAGTAAGTTTCACGAAAAATTACAATATATTAATAATCTTTAGAAATTTATCCTTTTATCTTCTTCTTCTTCTACACACATGTTTTTGTATTTTTTAAATATACTTTCCATTTTTGTGTGTATACTTGTAAGGAAATTCTTTATTGCTATTTAAACAACCAGTAAAACATACATTTTTCAGCTTGTATTTAGTATTTCATGATATTTTTATGCAATTTTGGTAAATATATCTGTTAAAATGAGATGTCAATGTTATTTTCATTTTTGCGTAGTTTAGATGACAATTTATTTACCGCACCCTGTATATATCAGGTCATCCTCTAAGTAATGTTCGTGCTTCTATATTTTCAAATTGTAAACGCTTTAACAGTATTTTAGAATGTCTAAAGGTATCAAGTAATATTTATATGTATTTAACAGATATGAAGTAATTAAACATCATTTTGCAGGATAATCTAATTGAATTTTCACTAATTATTGCTCTTCACACATGAAAGTGTCTAAGGAGCATTTGAGGCACATAATGCTTTATGAGCTTAAAAATCGGAACTCTGCAGCTGAAGCGAGTCGAAATATTCACTCAGCTTATGGAGAAGAGTACCTGAATGAAATAACTTGCAGAAGATCATTTGTAAAATTCAGAAGTAGAAATTTCAGCCTAGAAAATGAGGCCCGAACAGGACGTCCAACTGAGTTACATGACAAGCTCCTTTTGGCAGAACTTGAAAAAGATCATGCAGTTTCAGCTGAAGAATTGGCAAGCAACCTTCGTTCAAGTCATACAACTATTCACCGCCAACTTCAACAACTTGGAAAGGCCCCCAAACTCGGAAATGATTTGTCTGAAGCCAACCACAAATCCTGAGTGGACATCCTCTCTCGTCGTTCGCATGAACTCATCTCGCCTTTTTTGGACAGGCCGATGACCGGTGATGAAAAATAGGTCTTTTTATCAAAATGTCAAGCGTCGTAGATGTTGGCTTGCTGAAGGGGAAAAGACCCAACCACAACTGATAAAAAAAATCTCCATACGAACGATCAATGCTCCAATCTACTGTCAGCAATTACAGCATTTGAACGCTACCCTGCAGAAAAAATTGCTTGCTCTTGTGAATCGAAAGGGAGAGGTGTTTTGTCAGGACAATGTAAGACCCCACAATGCAAAGATCACGTCACAGAAGATGGAGGAACTTGACTGGGAGAAAATTGCTTACCTGCCTTATCCCCCAGACCTTGCTGCTTCAGATTACCATTTGTTCTGTAGTTTACAGAATCATTGCGAAGAATATGGGATACGGTACCAGTAACATATACATACGCTAATGCCAAATACAGATGCATATTCATATGCCTTAGTACCAAAAATATACACATATGTACGCAAATCGCTAAAACACACGTACATACACAAACTCCTAATACATATGCACACATGCACACACACGCACGCGCGCACGGTAAAGACAAATAGATGCGTGCACATGTACACGTACTTACATATGCATATAATGATATACACGCTTTGACACGCAAGGATATACACACACACACACACATATAAAGTCACATCTAAAGCCATATAGTTAGAGACACACATGCGTAAACATACGCACACGTAAAAACGCACTTCACACACACACACACGTAAATGACATACACGTATAAACGCTGCGAAATAGTGAGAAAAAGAACATAAAAATAATATGCATATTTATCATTGTATATGTATGTGTGTAGATATGTGAATATGTGCATGTGTATATTTGAGTATACATGCGTATATATGTGTCTATGTGTATGATAGATAGACATGTAGTAATATTATATATATGTATACATATCTGTGTATATGTGTGTAATAATGTGTGTACATGATAAATCCGAATATCTACGAGTATATATGTGTATATATAGATGTATATGCATGCGCATGTGCACGTGTATGTCTGTATAAAAGTGTATATATTTATACGTGTATAAATGTGTATCTATATGTCTCTGTATGTATAGATGTATATGTGTACGTGTATAACCGTCTCTATATTTATGTGTTTAAATGTGTATCTATATCTATCTATATATGTATACACGTGTATATGTGTGTGTGTGTGTGTGCATAAACGTGTATATATTTATATGTGCATAAATGTGCATCTATATGTCTCTGTATGTATACACGTGTATACGTGTGTATATGTGTGTATGTGTGGTGTCAATGTCATTAATTATATTCCAGCTTTTAATGCCTTCTGGCAGCCATTTTGATGGATGGTAACTTTGTCATTAATGGCCACTATTCCTTACTGATCAAGCTGTAACTGTGGCTATGGGCTTTAGAGCCACTAACTATTCATTTGTGGTCGCTAGTTGTCGTATTATTAGTATTAGTAGTGGTGGTGACGGCGGTGTTAGTGGTGATGGCGGTAATTCTATATCCTAGCAATTGCCTCGTTTATGTCTAGAGACGTTTGTCTACTTGCAATGGCGGTGTCATCTTCATATCGCTGGCAAGAAAATAGTTTCTTCATCGAAAAACAACACACATGCACGCGCGCACACACACACACGTACACACACACACACACACAAGCACACAACGATAGCAATAACAACAACAGCAGCAGCAACAACAACAACAACAGTATTAACGATTGAAATAATAATGCCAAGAATGACAACCGCCAAAAAATAAAACACTAAGATAAAGAAAAAAGTAAGTAAAAAAAGGATGTTATCGTCTTTAGCAACAACAAAAATGAGATAGCGTCAAAATCACCACCACTACCACCACCACCACCACCACCACCACCACCAACAACAACAACAATAACACCCGCATCGCTGTCAACCGTCGCTAACAAGAACATTAATAAAAATGTCAATATCAACAGCAAGGATAAAAATAACAGGAACAACATCATGTAAAGCAATACGAACATTATTAACAACAACAACAACAACAACAGCAGCAGCAGCAGCCACAACAACAATACCAACAGTAACAGCAAATAGGAACCTATGTAGCAGCAACAACATGTAGAACTACACTGAAACATGTTTGTTTGTTCTTGAAATGATTTGTAATTCCACCCAGTTACGGGTGGAAACATGGATGGTGTACTTTACATTGAAGCCATTGTTCTGATTTTAATGCACCTGGAACTCGACATCAAATGTTGGATGAGAACAGTGAAGGGATGATAACCGTTGGTCATGCAATTACGACCAATGAAACACGTTGTCACATGATTTCTTCTTTCTACCTCGAAATGCACTATTCGCACACACATACACAAACACATGCACACATAACATATATACATACATATAATTCTGCATGTATACAATATATATATATATATATATATATATATCAGCATGGCCGCAGCTCTGAGCTGAAACTTTGAAAAAAAAAAAAAAAAAAATGTGTGTGTGTGTGTGTGTGTGTGTGTGTGTGTGTGTGTGTGTGTGTATTGGGTCATCCCATAAATAATGTGATTTTTTAATACATCTATTTTTTTCAAAATTAAGATAAAGAAAGTTCTTTTTTAATCTAAAATATACACTCCTTCATTTTCTACAATGCTCTTCCATCTATCTGGTAGACTTGCAAGGCCCCTCTTCCAAAATGTCTTTTGTCTGTCACGAAAAATACTCCTCCAGTACTGTTCTGGCCACGTCTACTGAATTCATATTTTTGCCATCAAAATAATTTTGAAGACTGCGGAATAAATGATAATCAGATGGGGCAATGTCCGGCGAATATGGTGGGTGGGGCATCGTTCCCCATTCAAACTGCTCCAGCCTTTGGAATGTCACACTCGTTCTATGTGATTGAGCGTTATCCTGATGAAGAACGCCTTTCGTCTTGAAACCAAAGATGGTCGTTTTTCTTCTAGCGCTGACTTAAGCCGCTCAAGCTGCTCACAGTAGATCTCCTTCGTTATCGTTTAGTTTGGGCTTAAAAATTCAAAGTGGACTAAACCTTGTATATCCCACCATACAGATAGCAACACTTTACGTGGGTGAAGACCTGCTTTAGCCTGGGGTACCAGTGTTTCTCTTTTCCCTACCCACTGTCTCCAGCGCTTGACAAAGGTTCATTCGTTAGACGTGACAGCAAAGAAGAACAGACATTCACTCTCTGCTCGCGATTAGAATCGTGAGGAATCCATTGACCCAATTTGCTGACTTTTCTGATAGCACGCAGGTGTCGATGAATTGATGAATAACCAAATCCAAGCTTCTCTGCTAGTTCCTCAATAGTTACGAGGGGATTTTGTTCCACCAAGGTTTGCAGGACGTCCTCATCGGGCTCTATAGATCTTCCAGGACGAGACTCGACTTCTAGGCTGTAGTCTCCAGCTCACAATTTCTAGAACCACCGTTCACACTAGCTTACGCTTATTGCCCGACTCCCATATACTGCATTAATACTTCTCTCACTTTCTGTAAAGTAAAATATACTGAATATGCGCGTTTGTCACTTCCTTTATAGCTTTAAAAAATAACTTTTAGAATCGAACTGCACTCTTCAAAACTTGCACTAAGAAAAAGGACAAATTTATACCTTCTTTTATAGCAAGTTGATGCAGGTCACCCTCTAACTTTTAATTCATGTAATTAAAAAAACTGCATTATTCATGGGATGACCCAATATATATGTATATATATATATATATATATATATATATATATATATATATAAATATAGAGAGAGAGAGAGAGAGAGATAAATAGATAGATAGAGAGATAGATAACTGGCACTCCGTCGGTTACGACGACGAGTGTTCCAGTTGATCCAATCAACGAAAAAGGCTGCTTATGAAATTAATGCGCAAGTGGCTGAGTACTCCACCATACACCACGTGTACCCTAACGTAGTCATCTTTTTAGTCATCTTGATCGTTTTCCTGGAAATCTCGGAGATGTTAGCGATGAACAAGGCGAACGATTCCGGACATCAAGGAGATGGAAACTCAGTACCAAGGACGTTGGGACGCTGTGATGATGGCAGACTATTGCTGGTGTTTAAAGCGAGATACTCCTGTTGCTCAACATTCGCGGTGCACAAAGAAGCGTAAATCTATTCCTTGAATTTTCTGCCAAAAGTCTTTGCCAATGTGCATTTTGAATTTTGAATTTTTATTTGTACTTTGTTTTGTTCTGTGATTCCAGGCAACAAAAAAAAAAATAATAAATAAATAAAAAATTCTATTGCCCAGTGTGATCAGGTCAAAGCTAAGGAAAAAATCATTGAAAAAAAAAATACCTGTTACCTGATTATGTTTCAAAGTCTCGCAACTTTAATAACAACAACTATTCTGGCCAGTTTTTACATCAAAAGATGATACAAAAGTGAAAATACTTGCAATATAATAATTTCAAGCAGGTAGGGAGAAAATGAGGAAAAATCAGAAACTACTCATTTTATCCCGTTTACTAATTTTGTCCCGCCCCTATACATATTATATTATATAATATTATTTATATTATATAATAATATTATATATTATTGCTGGCGTAATAGCTAGTATGCCGGGCAAAATGCTTAGCAGAATTTCGTCCTTCTTAACCATCTTAGTTCAAATTCCGCCGAGGTCGAATTTGCCTTTCATCTTTTCGGGGTGGATACAATATGTACCAGTTGAGCACTGGGATCGATGTAACAGTCTTACTAGCTTCCTCCAAATTGCTGGCCTTGTGCCAAAACTTGAAATCATTATATATTATATATATTTTATTACTATTCTCTCCAACGTCGCTATATTATTTGAACTATGTAGAAAATATTACACCCATATTATCCAAACGCTGTCGGAATCAAGTTTACAAGTCATCCTAGGCTAGGTCCCCGTTCCGCACCCCCTATAAAAGACAAGCTCACATCACTTAAGAACATTGTGACGCGACTTTTTTCTCATCTCAAATGGTCCTCCTTTATTCAACGTTATCCCGAAAGAAATTCAAGTTACCCCCCCCCCCCAAAAAAAAACCCTCACAACATTCAAACGGTATCTGAAGAAATTCCTTCAAGAAATAACAGACAAACACCCAACACAACAAACGTCTCAACCAACAACATCTCTTTGCTCGAATGGTCCATGGTGTCCTAAAACATTACGTGCAAGACCTCTCCAAGTGGTGGTAATAAGTAAGTCATGGCCTAGGTCGATAATGGCCGGAAACAATGTAAGTGATCTAAGTTATCTATACATACACACATATATACATACATACATACATACATACATACATACAAACATACATACACATACATATGCATACACACACATATATATTTATATTGTACACATATATGTATATATATATATATATATATGTATATATATATATATATATATATATATATATATATATATACACACACA
>NC_142943.1:43612410-43637410 GCF_046866305.1 Octopus bimaculoides | reverse complement strand
CACACACACACACACACACACACACACACACACACACACACACACACACACACACACACACACACACACACATCTCTACTACATACACACAAAACAGAATACTTCTCTACTACCCAATCACACACATATACTCAGAGACATACGCAGTTAGGTAAATACTCACAGGCACCCACGCACGCAAATACGGGCCATAAAAGAACATTTATGCAGATGTTCGATTTCCTAGAAATAGTGGCCAAATCTCTCACACATTTTATTTTACCGTCATAAAAAATGACACAGGCTGATGTGGTGCTAGGTTCTATACATATTGGAAAATTACAGGATAGCCATGGCTGGAGTGCCTTTAATCACAGGTCTGCTCTATCAGGTCTGACCTGGGTTAAACAACAGCAACACATGGACACATGATCTGATTGCTGTCAGCTGACACAACATTAATTGTGATAATTATTGAATATTATTAATTCATTAGTGCATCTAAGGGGTTACTCTATCTGCTAGAAATAGTAGCTAAATTTCCCTTGATTCATACCAGATCATTTTAAAAAAGGATATCTAAAACTAAACTTTACAAGAAAAGCGGACTGGCCATGGCTGGAACACTTTTGATCAAGAATGACCCACCCGGGTCATTCCTGATCAAAAGTATAATGCTGTCAATATTTACACAAAAGAAGGCGGCGTGCTGGCAAAATTGCAAACACCCCGGGCAAAATTGCTAACACCCCGGGCGAAATGCTTAGCGACATTTCGCTCGTCCTTACGTTCTGAGTCCAAATTCCGCCGGGGTATACTTTGCCTTTCATCCTTTCGGACTTCGGTAAAATAAGTACTAGTCAAGTATTGGGGTTTATTATGTAATCAACTTATCCCCTCCCATCAAACTTTCAGGCATTGTGCCTATAGTAGAAAGGATATTTACACAAAAGAAGGCGGTGGGTGGCAAAATCACTACTGCACCCGACAAAATGCTTAGCAACATTTCTTCCAGCTTTACGTTTTGAGTTCAAATTCCGCCAAGATTAGCTTTAGCCTCTCATCCTTTCGGGGTCGATGATGTAAGTAGGAGTTGAGCACTTGGGTCGATATAGTCCACCATGCCTTTCCTTCTCACATTTCAGGTATTGTGCCAATAGTGGAAAAGATTTACAGAAAAGGTAGCGAGCTGGCAAAAGTATTACCGTGCTGAAATGCTGAGCAGCGTTTCTTCTGGTTTAACGTTCAAATTCCACCGAGGTCAACATTGTTTTTCAATCTTTCAGGAGCGATAAAATAAGTACCAATCAATAACAGGGGTTGATGTAATTGATCTCCGCTTCCCCTCAAAAATCGATGACCTTGTGGCAAAATTTGAAAGACATTTACACAGAAGTTAACTCTACATACTTGTGGTAGTCATTCAAGAATTGGTAGACTGAGTCTTGAATGGCTTGGCTGGGAACACAGCTTAAGCCAGTGTTGTGCAGGCCTTGTCACGTGATACCCACCTGCAAACTTTCAGCCAAGAGACAAACACAAACGCACACACAATTTGAAAGGTATTTAGACAAACGTTTACTTCACATACTCATGGTAGTTATTCAAGGGTAGGTGGACTGAGCCAATAAGTCTTAAATGGCTTGATTGTGGACACACCCGAAGACTGTGCAGTGCTCGTCTAGCGATTCCCGCCAGCAAGCTTTCAATCAATCAACACATACACACACGCGCACACAAACACACACACACACACACACACACACACACACACACGCACACGCACGCACACACACACACACACACACACACACACACACACACACACACACACACACACACACACACACACACCAATGCTATTCAGTCAGATGGGACCTTTTAACACTAAAACAAATGAATACTGTATCATATTGTTTGTCTTTTGACTCTACCAAGTATAATTCTCTCTCTGTCTCTCTCATCCGTTCACCCACCAACTTCTCTCTGGCGGTGATTAAATTCTCGGCATATGGTTTTACACGCTATTCTATATTTTATGTGGCATCGCACAAAAGGCCATATTTAATAACCACAAGAGTAAAATCAAAACATAAACAACAAAGACAAATTACGTTGTGAATAAATCAAACGAAAACCTGGAAATCCAATAAAAAAGAAAATGTTGATTTATAAAGTAACGAGTAATCCATACTTGTTATGGATTATGTGAGAGAATTGTTTTTGGAAATACATCTCTGGCGAGTAGCCTTTAATTTACGTTCGTCAACGGCGGATTAATTCATTAAAACCGTTCTGATTTGGAAGGATATTCTTTAGTGAAAGAATTAATTAACTTTTGGTAATTTAAACCCCACTAAGAATAAAACAAACAGAATCAATATAAAAAAAAACATAAACATTCATGTCTTTTTAATTGGTATTTTTAATATTAAAAACATTTGATTCGCTTTATATTACTTTTTTTATTTTGATCGCATGACAGATTCTAGAGAAGAGACTTTTGTTAAAAAATAATTTTAAATTTTGGCACAAAACCACACATGTACATTTGAATAGAGACAATAGACGATTAGATAGACCCAATCCAGTAGATAACTGGTAATATTTTATTGACGGGAAGGCGGCGAGATGGCAGAATCGTTAGCACGCCGGGCGAAATGCTTAGCGGTATTTCGTCTGCCGTTACGTTCTGAGTTCAAATTCCGCCGAGGTCGACTTTGTCTTTCATCCTTTCGGGGTCGATAAATTAAGTACCAGTTACGCACTGGGGTCGATGTAATCGACTTAATCCCTTTGTCTTTCTTTGATTGTCCCTGTATGTTTAGTCCCTTTGTGGGCAATAAAGAAATAAGAATCGGTAACGCGACAGTGCTTAGCGAGACTTGTCCGTCTCTTCGTTCTGAGTTCAAATTCCACCTAGGTTGACTCTGTCCTTCATTCTTTTGGGGGGTCGATAAAAAAAGTTCCGGTTGAACACTGGGGTCGGTGTAATCGACTTACCCAACTTTTAAAATTGCTGGACTTGTACCAAAATTTGAAACCTATATTCCATTGACGGCGGTGGGGGTGGTCGACCACCACCGCCATTGATGGTCGGCCCTGGATATAACTGGGACTATTTTATCGAAGAAATAAAAATTAATTCCCTGCTATTGCTTGTAGGCACCAGGTTATATGACTGGGATTATTTGATGAGCTGGATGACAGATGAATTCACTGTTATTCATGAGAGGTCCCAGGATATATCTGGGGCTATATTATCGACACGGGATTAAAGGTTAATTCACCGCCAAATCTGGTAATCTCCAGGGATTATTTTCTTGATAAAAGATTAAAGATTAATTTACTGCCTTTGTTGGTCGGTTTCAGGATATAACTGATACGACTTTGTTTACTCAGGATTATAGAATTATTCGTTGCTATTGCTTGTGGGCTCCAGGATATAGTTGGGATTATTTTATCGGACCATGATTAAAGGTTAATTCTACTACCCCTACCTTTCACTATGTTTGAAAGTCATATCATTCGTGTTCTTATAGTAAATGCATTTGGAAATGTTCTATCAGTTGCATTAACAATAGTTCCAGACGTTCAAATTGTTTTCTAGTTTTTCAAAAGACAATTCCCGATTACCAAAATACTTGATTGTTGGGATGATTTGAAAAAAAAAAAGAAGAATATTTAGCATATAAATAATAAAATGTTGCTTACTAATTAGTATGGAGTACGTAACTTTTACTAGAAGAAAACACTTACTAAAGTCTACACAGTGTAGAAAATTCTTAAATATCCTAATTTTAATGTATTTTAAAAATCAAAATGTGGCTTTCAAGTTTCTTTTATTACTGAAGATTTCAACTAAAGTAAAGTAATTTTAATTCATGGTTTGTTTTTACTCTTGTGGTTATTAAATATGGCCTAAATTCCAGTGACATATCAATAAAACACTTTTCTCTAAATTATGAATGTAATCCAACATAAGTTAAATTACGTTGATTCCTGTATCCGTTCATATTTGTTGGGTGTTTTTCAAGAAACGAAAGGCTGAAGAAAAGTGGTCTTAATTTATTTGCATCAATTGCATTTTCTTTCAAATAAAGTATTCCCCATCTCCCGACTTTGTAAAAAATGGATACTTTTTAATGGAATTTTCTACAAATGCATTCCAGACGGTGTAGATTATCATTATGTCGGATTTTGATATGAAAATGTTTTCTGAGGGACGGGAGAGGAGTTTCGGATAAGCCACACGCCACGTCTTGTTTTCCTCATAACCCTCACGTCTTGATGATTTAGATCAGGGGTTTTCAAACTGTGGTCCGCGGACCACAGGGGGTCCGCAAGGACAAGACAGGGGTCCGTGGACAGCAAATACTTTTTATGGGCAATTTGATTTTATATATGTTTTTTAATCGAAATCTTTTAATTGACAATAAACCTATTTGTTAAATACTGTTAAATAAATAAATGTAAAAATATATGTTATTTTAAGCAAATATTTATGTATAAATTTCATAAGCGTTTATAAGGGGGTCCCCAAGGTAAAGCCTGAAATATAAAGGAGTCCGCAAGTCAAAATGTTTGAAAACCCCTGATTTAGATTACAAGTAGGTGGAAAAATTACTTTGAGAATTATTCCACCCTTTCCCTTCTGGAATTTGTCAAATGAATATTTCTAATAAAATGAAATTTTCCTTAGATACCGGAATAATTAAAACAAAATCTCTAGCAAATTTGTTGGTATGGATGTTTGATATGTTATAACCCTTAAATATACCCACATAATTCATGCAATTTTTATCATTAAAAAACAAAAAAAACACGTAAAGGATACCTCCGAGTTTGTTTAAAAGAAAGAGATTAACGTGGCTAATTTAAGTCAATATAATACCTGATGTCTTCATAAATTCCAGCGCTGTGCTTGCTATTATTCTAAATTTATTTTTGAGCGAAAGCTTTTAAACAAATAAAGGATATAATAGGAAATTTCACGTAGAAAAATTACACAAATTGGGAATCAAATGGGTAAATATCATTTAGCGACTAGCAGAAAACCACCCGGGAGCAGTCTTTCTGCTTGTAACAACAACAACAATGATAATAGCCCTAACTATAAAGTCGATCTATTGATCAACATGAGTATTCCTTGTGATCAAAATATCTCGGCAAAAGAATTTGACAAGCTCAGAAAATATAAAGATTTGCTCATTGAAATAAAAAAAATATGGCATCTCAAGGCGGTTACAATATCAGTGAATGTAGGAGCACTTAGAATGATGAAAAGAAAAAAAAAAGAAGTAACTGAAAATTGTCTGAGAATGATCCCTGTCTTACCATCGTTGTAAGCAGCGCAAAAGATCGTTATTGTTCCAACTGATACATCAGACGTACTGAGAAGAGTATTATCGCCGTGAGAACGATTACCACCCAAGTAAATTTTAAGAAATAGTCATTTCTATTTATTTACTTTTTTTCCACATTAGTTTATTTGATTTTGTAAGTGAACAATCTGGTGTTTATTTCAATGGCCTATCCATGTATACAGTGAGTTTCTTTGCCCTAGGTACCAGGAAGACACTCGGTAAGAATTGGAAAGAAAACTGAAATAAAAAAAAAAAAATAATAATCCTTTCTACTGAAGGCACAAGGCCTTGAAAATTTTGGGGGAGGGGACTAGTCGATTACATCGACCCCAGTGTTTCACTGGTATTTAATTTATCGATACCGAGGGATGAAAAGCAAAATCGACCTCGGCGGAAATTGAACTCAGAACAACGACGGGTGAAATACCGCTAAGCATTTCGTTCAGCATGCTAACGATTCTGCCAGCTTGCTACCTTAATGATCATGATGATAATAATAATAATAATAATAATAATGATAAGGAGCTGGAAGTACCCCACAACCGGAATATTTCAACAGATGGCCATCCACGCTCATCAAATAACCAAAAGAAAAAGAATGAAAATGGTCGAGGGGAGATAATAAAGTTCTTAAAGCCTATGGTGCTATATATTGCCCCGCAAAAAAATCTAATACAGAACAAACCTACCTAAACTGGAGAGAGAAGCACACTGAAGTAAGATCCTACATAGTAACAAACTTGCCAGCACTCGAAGAAACATGGAAAAGAAATTACTACCTGAATTAGAGATTAACCAAATTAAACAATCAGTAAGGGATAATAGGAACGAATTTGCAGCTAAAGAAGATACTACTGAGGAAATAATTATAGACCAACCCAGTGGGGGTGGGTGTCAAGGTAGAGGACGTAAGATCTGCTCTCAGCAAGTCAAGCAAATGGAAGTCTCCAGGAAAGTAGAAAATTCCTAACTTCTGGTTGAATGGCTTCCCAGAGAGTTGTGAACTGCTGGCAAAACTTTACAACAATGTTTTGCAACAACCTAGTGTTGTCAATAACGATATAGATAAATGGTTGAAGGAGACTGGAGCTTCTACAGAACATTTACCTCATAGGGACAGGAAAGATTATCAGAAGAGTTTTGCACACTTAAAGGATTACCGAAAGCTTATGGATACCTAAATTCTACAAGGAATAAGAACAAACCTGAGTAAAATCGACTACTACTACTACTACTACTACTACTACTACTACTACTACTACTAATAATAATAATAATAATAATAATGATAATAATAATAATGATAATCGACCCCAGTGTTCAACTGGTACTTATTGTATCGACCCCGAATGGATGAACGGTAAAGTCGACCTCAGCGGAATTTGAACTCAGAACGTAGCGACGGGCGAAACACCGCTAAGCATTTCGTCCGGCGTGCTAACGATTTTGGTACTGATGCAGTACCAGACTGGCTCTCATGGCTTCTCATCTTAACTGATTGAAACGCGTCTGCTGTTAATCATCTGAATTGGTTAGTTTTTCATTGTTTTTTCTTCTTGTGATGCTATCTGTGAGATTCTCAGCTTTTTTAGCTGCTATTTTCTGAACTTCGGTATATGGTGAAGCAAATATTTTGCTGATCCCTTAATTATATATATATATATATATATATATATATATATATATATATATATATATATATATATATATATATATATATATATATATATATCATTCGCCATGATAGATCGCTGACCACTCCATTTATATTTTTTTCTCCTTGTTTTTCTCCTTATTTCTTTCTGTTGAAGAGCGTAGCTCGAAACGTTAAAGACTTTCTCTATTCCCGAGCGTTAAACTAATACATCCTTTTGTTGTTTACACCACCTGTCCTCGTCTGTTGTTGTTTTTTTCGTAAATTCTCCCATATATATATATATACGAACACATTGTAGAGACTACATGCAGCATAGGAGAACGTATAGGTGACCACTGGGAGAGCTCAAAGAAGAGAAAGGCTCGTTAGTGCCCTATCAACAAGCTCAAGCAGAACATGGAGGCTCGAATAATAACTTTGATGTTAAAGCATTATCGCTGCATAGAACTGACATGACACTTAGGCTACACACATAGCAGTAGACAGACCGAACGTCAATAGAAAACACGAATGAAACTGCAATAACACCCACCACCACACCACATGACTAAAGACAGAAGGGAGGAGGAGGAGGAGAAAGAACGAGGGAAAATAATAATAAATAAGACACAGATACAAACTGGGTAATACACATACAGTAGTAGACGTATATGCACATACCTGTGATACATATAAGAAATATAGATAAAAAAAATATATTTGTCACATACCTGTGATAAATATAAGAAAAAGGGATAGATAAAAAAGTCAATGAATAAATCTATATAAAGGGAATGGATACAAAGAACATAAGAAGCAAACCCATATACACACACAAGCACACACACACAATAACTTCCCAGACGGTCGCGACAGTATCAACAGCACGTCTAAGAACGACAGCAGCAGCGGCAGTGACAACGATGGCAATAGCAACAACTACTACGATGGTAGCACCGTGGGCGAACACACAAACACAGAGAGATACAGGAACTGTACCAAATTTTTGGGTCCCAGGACAGCAGCGACAACGGGGGAAGAGGATGGGCTGAGGGGAAGGTCATACTGGTACCAAGAAGAATGACACGCACACACAAGCATACACACACAAGCATACACACAAACACGAACACAAACGCATGCACACATATGGATGCGCATCATAGAAGAGTAGAATGAAATAAGTGAAACAAGAGCACACTCAAAGACGAAAAGTGTCGCTGAAGAGGTCACATATGTAACGAAAGATTTCCTGGCAATGGGCATGAGTGAGAATAAGAACAGTAATAGTGCGTGTGTTTATTTGGCAAAAAGATGACCATCTCCAAATTAAACAAATTATAACTATATATATACATCTATATATATATATATATATATATATATATATATATATATATATATATATATATATACTTATATACGCCTATATATTTAAATATAACGTATATACATACATACATACATACATACGCACATACATATACGTACATACATGTGTGTATATGTATTTATATATTTATTTATTTATTTACTTATATTTATTTATTTACATATATATTTATTTATATATTTATTTATACATATATTTATTTATTTATATTTATTTATTTATATATATATATATTTATTTATTTATTTATATTTATTTATTTATATGTTTATATATACATATTTATTTATATGTTTATATATACATATTTATTTATTTATTTATTTATACATATCTTTATTTATTTATATATATATATTTTTTATTTATATATATATAAATATATATTTATTTATTTATTTATTTATATATATGTATATATTTATTTATTTATTTATATATATTTATTTGTTCATACATACATTTTTTATTTATATATAAATATATATTTATTTATATATATTTATATATTCATTTATTTATTTATTTATTTTATATATTTATTTATTTATATATATATATTTATTTATTTATATATATATATTTATTTATATATATATATATTTTTTTATTTATATATATTTATTTATTTATTTATTTATATATATATATTTATTTATTTATATATATGTATATATTTATTTATTTATATATATTTACATACTTATTTATTTATTTATATATATCTATATATTTATTTATTTATATTTATTCATTTATACATATTTATTTATTTGTTTATATATATTTATTTATTTATACGTATATATTTCTTTATTTATATATATATTTATTTATATATATATATATTTATTTATATATATATATATATATATATATATATATATATATATATATATATATATATATATATATATATATATATATATATATATATATTATTTATATATATATATATACTTATATATATGTTTTTATTTACATATATTTATTTATATATATATATATTTATTTATATATTTATTTATTTATTTACATATATATTTATTTATTCATTTATATATATATATTTATTTATATATAAATATTTTTATATATATATTTATTTATATATTTATTTATATCTATTTATTTATTTATATATATATTTATCTATTTATTTATATTTATTTATTTACATATATTTTTTATTTATATATATATATTTATTTAGGGCAGCTGTGTCAAATTCTCTTATACACCAGATGTGCCATCAAAACTCTTGATTGGACCATGTCAGGTTGGGGAGAAGAGCCATGCAAGGAACGTGAAAATCACGGTGGTGCACCAGCATGACCGCAGCCACTTGGCTGAAACACATAAATAAAAAAAAAAAAAAAATTTATTTAGATTTGTTTATATATATATATATATATATATATATATATATATATATATATATATATATATATATATATATGCAGTATGGTACTTGGTCAAAAGCCTGCACTGATAAAAATGGCGTTTCCTATTGTAATTGATGATATAAACGACACCCCGCCCAAGAGAAAAAAAAAACAAGAAATATAATTTATAATGTAATAAGTGAATAACTTGGAAACAGGTTACTGCAGCTTACAAAATATTCATGTTAAATACAGAACAGCCATGCATTACTCACGTGCATACTTTCTCTTGTTGATTTATGTATAAAGTTGCGAGCAGATACAAACATCCTCTCGGACTTCTCGGGGAAAATTAGGATATTCGCAGGAGGAAGAGAGTTCGATATTTATTACATATATCTTTATATAATAATAATGATTATAAATTTTGGCACAAGGTCAACAATTTGGACGAAATGCTGCTAAGCATTGCGTTCAGTGTGCTAATGAACCTGCCAGCTCACGGCCTTAATTAATAATAATAACTCTTTCTGCTAAAGGCACAAGGCCTGAAATTTTGGGAGAGGTTACTAGTCGATTACATCGACCCCGTACTCAACTGGTACTTAATTTATCGATCCCAAAAGGATGAAAGACAAAGTCGACCTCGGCGGAATTTGAACTCAGAATGTAGCGGCAGACGAAATACAGCTAAGCATTTCGCCCGGCGAGCTAACGTTTCTGCCAGCTCGCCACCTTCTTAATAATAATAATAATAATAATAATAATAATAATAATAATAATAATAATAATAATAATGATAATAGCTTCAAATTTTACCACAGAGGCAGCAATTTTGGGGGAGAGGATGAGTCGATTACATCGACCCCAGTGTCCAACTGGTACTTATTTTATAGACCTCGAGAAGGATGAAAGGGAAAGTCGACCTCGGCGTAATTTGAACTCAGAACGTAAAGACGGACGAAAGGCTGCTAAGCATTTTGTTCAGTATGTTAACGAATCTGCCAGCTCACGGCGTTAATAACAATAACAATGGTTTCAAACACCCACTCGGACCTCTCAGTATTGATCCAAGGGAAAGTCAGGATCTGTACTGGAAGAAGAGTGGTTGGTACTTATTACATATACCTTTGTTTTAAATTTTGGTACAAGGAAAGCAATTTGGACAAAAGGTACACTAATACACAGTGGGTGACAGAAGAGGAGGAGGTGAGAGACAGCAAAAGGCCAACAAATTCAAAGGAGTGGGGGTAAATCAAACCTAGTGCTCCCCCAAAATTTCAAGCCTTGTGCCTATTGTAGAAAGGATTATTTTGTATAGTGCGTGTGTTTAACTGGCAAAAGATGACCAACCCTAAGCAAAACAATATCTGTTTCAACACACGATTTCACATCAAGAATCTTGCAAACCAAATACATAAACCTGCAATTTTTTTCTCTTTAAATCCAAAATCGATGAAGCATATTCATCTGTAAATGTGACCCCACATATTTACTATAGAGATCAATTCAAGAGCTGGTCCTTGCCATTTTCCCAATAGAGTAATATCATCAGCTTTAAGACAGCTCTTCGCGCTCTTTGTAGAACGGTAGGGTGCTCCATTCTGTCGGAATACAGTGCATTTACGGATGATCACGAGAGTAAGTAACTTCTTGAGAATACCTAAATACCACCCAAAGTTTCTGATTGTGCTATGAGAAATTCTCGAAATCTTAAGTCCTCCCTTTGTTTCTTGTAAAACTTAATTAGCAGATAATTTATTCGTATCTTCACGTCAAAATCATATCGAGAAAATATTAAATTTCATCATTGTACTTAGACAACACGGACATACGTATGTGTATAAATTCTTTAGACTCAGGTTATATACCGAAACAGCTCCTATCCAAGTCTGTCATCCCGGTTTTTCAAACAGGGAAACAGATCCCTCGCAGTCAACTATCGCTCAATCTCACTCACCTCCCACATCATTAAAGTGTTTGAAAGGGTGGTAACATGAAGGATAACTGACTTCCTGGAGACCCACAAACTCCTAAATGCAAACCAGCATGGCTTTCGCTGTGGCAAGGACTGTCTAACACAGCTCTTACACCACATTGAAGATATACTTAAAGCCTTGGTAACAGGTTCGAACGCTGATGTCATATATCTTGACTTCAGTAAAGCGTTTGACAGGGTTGACCATAATATCTTACAAAATTGGCAAATGTTGGAATCTGTGGAAAACTTCTACACTGGATTAAGTATTTCCTGGAGAATAGAACACAAGAAGTTGTGGTCGATGGCGTCCACTCAAGCCCAGCAAAAGTCACCAGTGGTGGAACTCAGGGGACTATCTTGGGCCCGCTCCTCTTTATAATTTACATAAATGACCATTCCAGCGTCGTAAATCACTGCAAAGTGAAAATATTTGCTGATGACACTAAGCTCCAATAAATCAATGAAGAAGAAGACCGAACACAACTCCACTCTGATCTATATGCTGTGAGTCAAGGGGCAGATAAAAACAAAATGAAACTGAACGAGGGAAAATTTGAGCTGATGCATTTTGGAAGAAAGTCCATACTAAAACAGCCATACTCTCTTCCTTCAGGGGAACCGCTCACGGCATCCAATAATATCAGAGATCTGGGTGTAATTGTTGACAACAATCTCAATTGGAGTGCCCACATCAATAATAAGGTCAATGTAGCTCGTAGGGTGAGCTCCTGGATTTTAAGAACCTTCTGGTCCAGGGAACAAGGTGTCATCATTCCACTTTTCTCCTCCTTTGTACGGACACACCTCGAATACTGCTGCCCCTTGTAGTCTCTCCATACTGAACAAAGCATCTCGAGGACTGAATCACCCCAGAGGGCACTCACTAAACGAATTGAAGGCATGACTGATCTTGATTACTGGGACCGCCTTAAAGCCTTGAAGCTCTACTCTCTCCAGCGCCGCCACGAGCGGTGCATCATTTGTACGATGTGGAGAATATACCGTCAGCATTGCCCAAACGACCTGAACATTAGTTTCAAGGTTCATCCAAGGCTGGGACCACGGGCCATACGTCCCCTACCCAATTCAGGAACACAACATATAGGTACATTGCGGCATAATTTCTTTTCCTCAACAGGCCCTGCCCTGTTTAACATTGTCCCGAAACAGATAAAAGAGGAAAAGGATCCTATCAGCTTTAAACGGAGTCTAGACATCTTTCTTCAAGGAATACAAGCCACCCATACCTAGATACAACTCACCCAATAAGAACTCACTACTTGAATGGACCATGAACAAAACTTGACTTTAAAAGGATTTAGATAATCCTATCAGGTGGTGCTATTAAGTTAGACACGGCGTGGACCAATCTTTGGTTGAAACATATCTAAGTTTATCTAAGTTTATACACACACACACACACACACACACACACACACACACACACACACACACACACACACACACACACACACACACACACACACACACACACACACACACACATAATTAGAATTAAGGGAGCAAGGGCGAAAACGACTTATCTCCAGCATGCTTGAAGTGCCGATACCTTCATGTACGAACGCACACACATACACACATATTGTCAAAAGTGACTGTATTACAAAATGCTTACATTTTAAACTTTTGCTCATATTTCAATATTGCATTTATAATCTCGCAAACTGCCGCAATATTTATATCTCACTCTCTAAATAATAAAAAAAAAAAAAACATTAATTCACTCGTCAAAACTGGTTTTCATTTTCGTTTCATAAATTTATTTATCTATTTACTTGTTTATTCATTCTACCATGCATTAAAATGAATGGTTGTTCTAGAACGGTGTTCTACTGTTCTACAATCTCAAATATCAAACATTATATCTATTAAATATTTAATATTCATTTCTCTTGTTATCTCCACTTCTATATATATATGTATATGTGTGTGTGTGTGTGTGCGTGTGCGTGTGTGTGTGTGTAGTTGAAATTAATAGATCTGCCCTTCCCCTCGGTGAAACCTTAACAGGTAGCATTTATAGTAAATTATAAATCATAACCTGAGTCAAGTCTTCACAACTCACCAACCAATAGTGTTGCATTCGTCTTTTCGTCGCCATCGACATAAAAATACATCCTCAAACATAGAAATTAAACGTTGCAGGCTCGTTCGATTATTTTCTAAAATATACATTTGTTTTGTTTGTTTATTGTTTGCTTATTATTCAGTTTAACACATTTTCAAGGTGTGAACGAGTAGCTATGTGCTTATAGCAAAAGGTAGCTAATTAAGAGCTTTTTTCACGCCATTACACGTACCAATGGGCTGATACGACACTTAGACATTATTATAACAAAAACTATTTCTTTTCTTCATCGTACACTTGTTTCTGGAATAAACTAAAACATCGAAACACACACACACACACACACACACACACACACACACACACACACACACACACACACACACACACACGCACACATTCTAGTAAAGAGCGTACATACACCATATCTACATTTCAATAAAATATGCATATAGAGCAGATACGCATTTCAAAACAAGTTTTCCTTTTTCTCACTAATTCATAATTATAATTTCTCGTCGCAGTCGAAACCTGTGTGAAGTTATAAAATGAAACTCCAGTTCGTTTGAGTACATGTATGTATGTATGTATGTATGTATGTATGTATGTATGTATATATATATATATATTCATACATATATACGAGGGGGTGCTGAAAACTTCCTGGCTTTGGGTAAAAGGATATAATCATAATCAGTTGATTATGATTTCTATCCAACATATTCCCCTCTGAGATTCAAACGCTTATTGCAGCGATCCTTCAGGTTTTCTAAGCCCTGTAAAAGAACTCGGAAATCTGGGTCTCCAGCCAGGCCTTTCGCGATATCTTTAAAACCAGCAACTTTGCAACACTTTTCGTACATGTGTATATATATATATATATATATATATATATATACAGAGTGCATCTAAATTACGCAAAAATGAAAATAACACTGACATCTCATTTTAAGAGATATATTTACTATAATTACATGAAAATATCTTGAAATACTAAAGAGTAAATTTATTCAATAAAATCGCCATCGACTTCAACCAAGGGCCTCTTCCCACCAAAATTTCGGGCCTTGTGCCTAGAATAGAAAGGAATATTGATACCGTGAATCTAGGTCATATGTTTGAGTCTGTAGCGTATTACATTGTTCATTTGAAGTAAAAGTTTTATTATACATCATTATAGAATTCAACTGTACGTTTGTTTACTTTTAACAAATGGAAGTGAATGATTACCTGATGCACCTCAATTATATTTCCTTGCGTGTCAAATCTAAAAGAATTTTGAAATCTAAAATCTTATTAAAAAATACAGCTATATTAATACATAATTAGAATATTCTGTTCGAATATCCGCGAAAGGCTACACATTTTAAGCGATGGTATTCTCAATAACATTGTCCCCCAGTCGTTAGCTGGTACTATATTTTATCGACTCCGTGCGCTAGAGAAGTATCAAAAAGCAACATTGACCTCGATCCGGTTTGAACACAATACAAAAAATCACCTAACTGAATACCACAAACTATTCCTCCGTCGGTCTACCACCTCCGCCAGCCCATTAATAAAATATTGATTTTTATTTCCAGCCACAAGGGCCAAACACAGAGGGGACAGCGAAAGGACAGACAGAACGCCACAGTGGAGACAAGAACATGAAACGAATGAAAAATGAGAAAAATTTTATATAAAAATGAAAAAATAAAAAATGAAGTGGCTGCATGAGCCCCACTCTCATGCAATACCATTTGAATGTTTTTACTCGTAGTTTGCTGAGCTCTTCGCATTTGTAACGAAATTCCATCTGTACTTTCTCGGCCTTCTCGCTTGTTTGCCTTTACCTTGCTCCACTCTTGGCGCCTTCTCTCTGTCTTTACCCTCCTCCATTTTGGTTAGTGTAGCTGTTTCTTCATGCTATTGTCTTTCTACATCGCTTAAAACGTCCCCCTCCACTGGTATCGCTAGTACTCTTGCTGCTGTCTCCTTTCTCTCGAGCTCCTCCTCGAGCTCCTCCTCAACCTCTTTCTCCACCTCCTTCTCAACCTCCTTATTTATTTCTTTATTTCTTTTTCTGCCTCTCCGGCGGAAAGCTTACTCTTTCTTTCCCCTTTCGCTTTTTTACTTTTGTAAATTCTTCCTCTGTTACTGCTGTCTCTCCTCATCCTGTACCATTTCGTCCACCCAGTCCTACTCCTCAGATTGTTCCTTTTGTTGTTCCTTCTCGTCTCTTTGGGGGCACCTCGCCTTCATATGGCCTTTCTCGCCACACAGGTAAGCATATGGGAGGCCTACCCTCCACTACCACTCTCAGTCTCACGTCTTCGGGTAGAAGTATCTCCTCCGCAATTTTTTTAGGTCACTTAAACTTGCCTGTACGGCCATCTCTATTCCGTACCCCGAACAATTCAACCATTTAGCTCTCGTTACTCTTAGTATTTTTGAGTCTTCCTCCATATTGAACAGTATCGCTGCAACCAGCCAACCAACCAACCAACCAACCAACCAACCAACCAACCAACCAGCCAACCAACCAACCAACCAACCATTAATAAAATTTCTAACATTTCTAACATAGCCACAAGATGAGACTGTTTGTCAGAGAAAGTATAGGCAAATAGACTGGCTTCAGCATTTCAATGGTATTTTAGTTTATTGACCTCACAAGGATGAAATGGAAATACTTTCAGTATTCGAACTCAGAATATAACGAGATGTAACAAAAGCTCACTAAATATTTTGTGTGACATACCAACGGTTCTATCGATCTGATGTTGCTTACAGTAGCAAGCTGCTCCCTTCCTGTAGTACCTATTTATAGTTAAGTGGACTAAGCTGATCAAGCATTGAATGTCTTGCCTCCCGGAAAAACATTGCGACGAGGACAGATCGCACTCTACATATACATCCATGTCTAAGAGTACATGTCGAAAGATATATTCATCGTTTTCCTTCTATTTGTTTCAGGCACTGGACTGCGGCCATGCTGGGGAACTGCCCTGAAGAGTTTAGTCGAACAGATCGACTTCGATAATTTTTTAAAAGTTATTCTTTTTTAAAGTTATTCTACTTATTCTACTGGATTTTTTTACCGAACCGCTAAGTTACGGGGAGGTATTTAAACCAACACCAGTTGTCAAGCGGTAATATAAAGACAGACACGAGTTGATACGTACCTATATACACACACACAAGTACATATACTCTGTTACTCTTTTACTCTTTTACTTGTTTCAGTCATTTGACTGTGGCCATGCCGTAGCACCGCCTTTAATTGAGCAAATCGACCCCAGGACTTATTCTTTGTAAGCCTAGTACTTATTCTATCGGTCAATTTTGCCGAACCGCTATGTTACAGGGACGTAAACACACCAGCATCGGTTGTCAAGCGATGTTGGGGGGGGGGGACAAACACAGACACACAAACACATACACACATACATATATATATACATATATATATACATATATACGACGGGCTTCTTTCAGTTTCCGTCTACCAAATCCACTCACAAGGCTTTAGTCGGCGCGAGGCTATAGTAGAAGACACTTGCCCAAGGTGCCACGCAGTGGGACTGAACCCAGAACCATGTGGTTGGTAAGCAAGCTACTTACCACACAGCCACTCCTGGCACGGGTTTCTTTCAGTTTCCGCCTACTAAATCCACTCACAGGAATTTGGTCAGCCTGGGGTTATAGTTGGAGACACTCGCCCTAGATACAGGCCCCAATCAGACTAAACCTGGAACCATGTGGCCGGAAAGCAAACTTCTTACCACACAGCCACACCAAAATTGATTAAAGTTTGGACCCTCTTGTTTACTTTGGCTTTATATTAAGTTATAATTAAGGCGTTAACATCATGTTAGTATTTAGTTTATCAAAAGTATACAAGGGAAGTCCACTTGAGAAAGTAGAGCGCATTGCCAATGGAAAAAAAAATGAACACTTAAAGGTTTAATCAGTTATCTAGTACAACTGTTCACTCGGCCACCTTTCAGGATCAGGGACCGATTAAATGTTTAATAAATTCTAGAGTTGAGGACTGGCAGAATTTAAGGACTGCTGGACAAAATGGTGGTGGATTAATAGAATTGACAGAATGATGGACAAAACAGCGTAGATTAATAGAATTAATAGAGTGATGGACAAAATGGTGGTAGATTAACAAAATTAATAGAATGATGGACAAAACAGCGGTGGATTAACAAAATTAATAAATTAATGGACAAAATGATATTGGATTAACAGGATTAATAGACAGATGGATAAAATGGTGGTAGATTAAAAGAATCGAAAGAGAGATGGACAAAGTAGTAGTAGATCAACAGAAACCTTAGATATATTCTACTAAACCTTTCACTCAGTTGAAATAATTATTAATTTGAATCAAGACAGTGAGATATTGATTGAGGCTCTGATACGTGGTATTTAGCTACAGTATTTTATGTTCTGAGTTCTTATCTCTTCCTTGTCGATTCTACGTTCGAGAAGAAAGAGAAATAGAAGTAATAATAATAGTAGTGGTGGTGGTGGTTGTTGTGGTAGAAGAAAAAGAAAGCTAATCCTGGTGCAGAAAAATGAATGTTACATTCATTTAGATATATCGTACTCACCCGCTCTTAGTTGACAGATTCACTGCATGCTTTGAAAAGCAACAGTTAATTGTATGTTGTCGCAGTCACGCAGTCTGTTCATGTTGTATACATTCTATTGTTCAGCAAACGTTTCCTTAAGTTTATATTTTATTTTCTCATGACTAGAATGAACTCACCGAATCTGCGGTCGTAGGTTATAGTTTTGATTTTTATAAGTCACGAACTTCTCTTCAACTAAATCTTTTTCATTTAATACAATTAAAAATTCAAGTTGAAAGACTGGTTTATGTATCCAATATATTTTGCCAAGCCACAATGGACTCTTCACTATTTGCTTTTAAGAAAAGTAATATAGCTGATTCATAATATCATTCGCTAAAAGCCGATTCCGTCTTTAACGAGACGTTCATTTAACATAAATCAACTTACTTTATGTCTTTCCGCTGATGAAGAACTCTGCTCTAATTAAGCTATCAGTTTCCATCGTTATGAATTAGTGACAAGAGCGTTCGGATAAGTCCTGCCAAATGTTAGCAGTATTTCATTAACTCCTCTGTTGCCTTCTTCTCTTACTTCTCTTCTAACGATATCGTTATTTCTAAGAAATAATATTATTTCTTGTCTCAATGGTGTATCGACATCCATTAATTTGTCATAGTTTTTGTTTTGTATTGGTTTTACTAGAATGGGAAGCGCCCACGATTTTTTTTAGAGCAGTAGTTCTCAACCATTTTTGATCATGGACCCCTTTGGTTCCTATTTTACTCATATGAACCCCATAGCCATTCGATATTTAAAAATCCTATTATTACATTTTAATAATTAAATATTATTAGGAATTGTATTAAAAAATTGTTTAAATGTTTTGTGTATTGTAGAAGCATAACGAATTTATTGCACATAATTTCTAACGGACAAAATCTTACATGGACCCCTAAGAGTCATAAGGACCCCGGTTGAGAACCACTGCTTTAAAAGGTCTTCAACATTACTGAAAAGGATTTATTCTGAGGTCATAGTTATCCTGGCCCGGTGTCTTTAACAGAATGGACTCTATTAAATGTGGTTCAATTTTAGAAACCTCATTCATACCAGCATGAATTGCATGCTGTTGACGTCATGAGAATTTAGAAACTTCGAGAGAATATGAAAGAATTCTCTTTTAGAGTGGTGGCAGATTAATTCACACATAATAGCTTGTTAATATTGGTTTAAAAAATTTATTGGATAAAAAAAAAGTTGAAGGTTACCTGTAGGAGCTGGTAAAAATAAGTTTTTAAAATGAATAGAGAAATTCGAAGGTTTGCTTTGGTCTATCGGTAGAACGCTTGTCATGTTTACAGTCGATGTGGTTTCGAGTCCCACGGGTAGCCTTTGATCAAATATTTACAGGCTGTTAATCATAATTTTATCTTTTTCTTCAAATTTCATTCTTCCAGTAAAGAATTATTTCAAATCTCCTTGAAGTTTTTAAATTCTCATGATGCTAACAATACATACACACTCCAATTCCTTGTCTTGTTTTATTTGCCTCAGTCATTGGACTGCGACCATATTGGGGAACTGCCATATATATATAGTATACATATTATCTGACGCATACATTTGAAAATATATATATATGTGTGTGCGTGTGTGTATAAAATATACACTGAGAGAGAGAGAAAGAGAGAGAGAGAGAGACAGAGGAGAGAGAGAGAGAGAGAGAGAGAGAGAGAGAGAGAGAGAGAGAGAGAGAGAGAGAGAGAGAAGGATGGGATGGTGCTCAGTCATATATCAAACTGAGCACAGTAATAGTGGTATCGACATCAATATTCCCATGAACTGCTGTTCCACACTTTATCTTCTGGTGAACACATAAAAGTGTTAACTAAAGATTCTTCTGGCCGACATATTGATGTAACTATGAAAATATCGCGCTGATACGTGATTCGTCTTATATTCACACTTTAAACAATATCTCATCCTATTAAACTTTGCATCCACGTGATTTCAGAAAGTAACCCAACCGATATCGCCATTAGACTGTTTTCTCCCATAATGCCAAGCAACATTATAGTAGAGATGCGTTATCAGCTCTCACTGATATAACGATTTGATAACGTCACTTGCAGAATTGTCTTCTGTTTGCTTCGTGAAAAATCTAATTTTATTTTTGGCTTTAAGATAATATCATTTTATTATTCTAAAAATAAGTGATTAATTCGTGCTATTGTTATATTTTATTTATAGAATATTTATTAAAAACAAACAATCCCTTCTACTGTAGCCACAATGCCTAAAATTTTAGGTGAGAGGAAGGGCTAGTCGATTACATCAACGTCAGTTCTCAACTGGTACTTATTTCAAAGACACTGTAAAGATGAAAGGCAAAGTTAACATCGGCGGAATTCGAACTCAGACGAAATTCCACTAAGCACTTTATACGGTCTGCCAACAATTCTGTCGGCTGGCCACCTTAAGAAGAAACACAAATAATGATATTACCTTATTGTATGTTACAATTTTTATATTATTTTTGTTATTAATCAATAAAGTAAACAATTTATAATGTACTTTATATGTACGAGGGCTGATCAATAAGTATCCGAGTGTTGCTATAGTAACGACGCTAAAGCACGCACAGTAAAGCCGTTGGGCACAGATTGACCTTGTACTCTGCTGTGCATGTGCACTAAGTTTTAACCTTCTAGCTCACTCCCGTTGTTTACAGCAGTGCTTCAAAGGAAGGTGTGTAGCGTGTGGTCATCGCATTGACAATGACAGAAAGTTGAGCAGAGAATCTACATCAGATTTTGCCAAAAGCTTTGTGATACCTACCCAGGGGTCTACGCAAAATTTTCAAAAACATTTCATCTTTCTCGATACAGTCAAGGAGATCTTGTGCAACTGAAAGCCGAGAGTCTTTTTGGTCAGGTGAAAGCAGTTGTGGCACAAACTTGGCAGACACGCATCTCATACCCATATCTTCAATGATAATGGATTGAACTGAACCGTAACTAATCTGCACATCCTCTGATAACTCACAGGTGGTGATTCGACGATTTCCCCTCACAACTGCACGCACATCTGCAATTTTTTCAGTTCTGCTGGTTGCGGGTCTCTTAGGACGTTCGTCATTAGCGACATTCTTTTGGCTATCTTGGAAATGTCTGAATCACTCGTACACTTGCGGCTCATACATTTCTCTCCATATACCTTTTGCAACTTTGCGTAGGCCTCTGAGCAGGTCTCATCATGACAACTTTCTCTGTCGTGGTCACTGCGACGATCACACGCTACACACCTTCTTTCCAATCAGTGCTGTAAACAGCGGAAGTGAGCTTGAACGTTAAAACTTAGTGTGCATGCATAGCAAAATTCAAGGTCAATTTTGCCAAGAGGCTTTACTCTGCGTGCTTTAGCTTCGTTACTATGGCAACAGTCCGGATCGGATACTTATTCATCAGACCTTGTATATATATATATCGTATATACCGTATATGCTGGTATATAAGACGCAAACTTGTATAAGACAAACCCTTACATTGTTGTAGTAAAAAGGTATGTTTTATGCAAAAAATAAATTTAATACTTTCATCATACACCTATTACATTCGGCATCTCATCCGAAACACGGTCGCATTAGACGCATGATGCCTTTTGTTATATTTAAGAATAAAGCAAGTGCGTCTTATACGCCAGCATAAACTGTACGATCCGTGATGAAGTACTGCTTTTAGATCTGGGTCTGTATTGTCACTGCTACACAGGCAAAGACATCCTACACTATACTGGAGTGCAGCTCCCATATCTGACGATGTTAAAGATGTTACAATGGCTTCGAGAAAATCTTGAAAAATGATTAATTTACATTGTTTGGTGTTTTTATATTTACGTTCTAAACACACACCACACACACACACACACACACACACACACACACGAACACGCACACACACACACACACACACACACACACACACACACACACACACACACACACACACACACACACACACACACACACACACACGAATTCATAGATGTATACGCATATTCTACATAATAATTATTTATGTCAAAATATTGTTCGCCTTGTAGGCAACTATACACATACATACATATTCACATACATAATTTTTATTAATTGCCACTGTCTTCGAAGTTTCTCGAAATACTGGTGAAAACTTAAAATTTTCAATTACACTATTGACAAGACTACATTTCTTAAGTGTTCTACATTCAATTAATCCTCATTATTTCATATATATAAACAGACTCATTTTAAACCACACCCATAAACACAAACACAAACTCAGAGAGTCACATAGGTGCACTAGAAAATAGTAGATGGTTAAGACTTTCGATTATAAAATATTGTTTAAATCGAGTTAAATACTTTACGAACAAAAAGCTACAACAACAAAAAAGACAAGACGTAAAATTGTTCTGAGAAAATCCCCTGGGAGCCAAACTACACATTCTAATGTATTCCAGATGAACGTGTTAAGTATTACATCAATGCATTCTCAGCCCACTTTTTTTTATTCAAAGTCTCTATACATGCTACTAATCTGTTTCGTCTTTCATATAGCAACCCTGACTGTAAGAACGTATTTAGTTCTTACTACATTATTCTAACGAGATTTTAATAGGTTAAAATCACTATTCCTCTACGTTTTAAATTTTATATTATCTCTACTAGGTTATAAGTGCAATTCTAATGTATTGGTTTGGCAACTAAGTTCCCGCCGTTTTTTTAAAATTTTGAAATTTATTGCGTTTTTAAATTTTGGAATATATTTTTCTCGAGAATTCTATTTTTGAATCATTTTGGAATCTATTTTGTTTTTTTTCTAGTTAATTTTTGTTTATTTTCAGATCATTAAAATGGAATGTCAAATTAAGAAAAACGAGCATTTTCGACACCTCCTTCATTTTGTTTTTAATCAAGGTTCTAAGGCCGAAAAAGCTGCTTGTGACATCATGATTTGGCACCAACGGATTTTCACCTCTTTCGATCTTTTTCAAATACTATGCGCGGAGTTTCGTTTAATACTGATGCAGAATTGAGAGCTTGGTTGGATCAATTTTTCGAGTCTAAATCGGGTGATGTTTACCAATGAGGTATTAAAAATCTTGTTGAAAGTTGGGAAGAAGTTGAAAACAACAAGAGCGAATACATTATTGATTAATTAGTTGTTATTTCTTATTGAACCTTTTAAAAAATTAAAATTAAAAAAAAAACGTCGGGAACTTAGTAACCAATCCAATAGAAGGAAGTATATACGCTACATAGGATGTAATATTTATTGTATATATTTATACATACACACACACACACACACACACACACACATATATATATATATATATATATATATATATATATATATATATCGTGGTACTCCGTCAGTTGCGACGACGAGTGTTCCAGTTGAACTGATCAACGGAAAAGCCTGTTCATGAAATTAACGTGCAAGTGGCTGAGAGCTCCACAGACACGTGTACCCTTAATGTAGTTCTCAGTGAGATTCAGCGTGACACAGAGTGTGACAAGGCTGGCTCTTTGAAATACAGGTACAACAGAAACAGGAAGAAAGAGAGAAAGAGTACAGCAGGGTTCGACACCCTACCCCACCGCCGGAGCTCGTGGAGCTTTAGGTGTTTTCGCTCAATAAACACTCACAACGCCCGCTCTGGGAATCGAAACCGCGAGACCGCTGCCCTAATCTATGTGTGGAGGCCATGGCGCTTCCACTCATGTATATATATATATATATATATATATATATATATATATATATATGCACACACACACACACATATGCACATAATTTCAAAAGGGCCAACGCACGAAACTGTCGACCCTTGAGTCACTAAATTTTTTTTTCTACTTTAGGCACAAGGCCTGAAATTTTAGGGAGGGTGCCAGTCGATTAGATCGACCCTAGTGTGCAACTGGTACTGAATTTATCGACCCTGAGAGGATGAAAAGCAAAGTCCACCTCGGCGGAATATGAACACGGAACGTAAAGACAGACGAAATACCGCTAAGCATTTCGTCCGGCGCGCTGACGCTCTGCCGCTCTGCCAGCACGCCGCCTTTGAATCGCTAAATATTAATAGAAATATACCTATACTTATATTTTGAGCTTTATTTTTCATGTTTGCATCACAACACACCCACACACACACATACACACACACACATACACACACACATACACATACAAATGTATATACATACATACATACATATATATGAACATTTATGTTTACACATAAACATATATATACATGTATATAATGTTTATAATGTGTGTGTGTGTTTGTATCTGTGTGTGCGTGAGTGAGTGAGTGTGTGTGTGTGTGTGTGTGTATGCGTGCGTACATGAATATGTCTATGCATCAAGTTATTAAATAACTAACTTTCATTCCAAATATCCGTTGAAGAAATTTGAAGGAAATTTTAATTATTGTTCTTTCATCAAAACCTTACTTTATATCAGCGATGTTGTGTGTAGTTTATTTGAAGCTACTCTTATTCCTCAGTTTCCTTTATCTCGCAAACCAATAACCAATCATATTAAATCTATA
>NC_142943.1:43597410-43604910 GCF_046866305.1 Octopus bimaculoides | reverse complement strand
TGACACTCTGTGGATCCTAAGTAATGCATGTGTAAAATGTGAATGAAATTGGTTGCGTAGTTCTCTAGTTTTAGTGATACACACATACATACAGACAGACAGACAGACACACACACAATATCAGTTTTATACATATATATATAGATACATAGCCATCTATGTATCATACTAAATTTCTATAAACCGATGAAAGACATAATGCTGTGATTTCTGTCTGAAAGAAAATCTCTTGTTTGTAAACACAATATATATCGGAGCAAATTGAGCATTCTTCCAACAGTGACTACCGAGAACGACAAATATGTTTCACCCTAGTTGGGACTTGTTACCCGTTTGTCACTCGTTAAGGTAGAATTCGAACTTCGATTTGTAAGAAACGAACAAAAACCACAGTACCATATCATTTTTAACAGTCTATATACATTTAGTGCGATAGAGAGATGGCGATTTTAATTTAAAGCTGCTTCAGTTGCTTACAGCGAGTATTCCGCAATAACAATGAATGCATTATTTACTTTTTCTTATGCATCGAAGCACGATTTCAGGGATACCGCGTTTAATAAGTCTCACATAGGGCTAAACGCATTTGTCTCTCTGCTGGGTGGTTGCAGCGACGATGTTAATCTCTGCCCAATATATATTGTGCTTTTGCACAAACATGTCCACTAAGAAGATATTTTCTCGAAGACAAAACTCACAGCAACATGCCTTTTCAACGGTGTCTATACATTTCGTATGATACACAGATAGCAACTGTAATTAAACGTTGTTTTAATTGCGAGCACCGAATTATATATATATATATATATATATATATATATATATATATATATATATATATATATACACATATATGTGTGTGTGTGTAGGTATGTATGTACATATATATGTGTATTTGTGTGCGCGTGTATATCTATATACATGCACGTATGCATGTATAATACACACACACACATATGTAATATATACATATATAACGTATCTATTTCTACATATGTACATATATATATGTAGATATGTAACTTACGTATGTATACACACACATTATTCTCTCTCATTGTTAGTACGAGTTTCAACACACTCACATACACACACTCATTCACACTTAGTTACACACACACACACACACACACATACGCAATTATACACAGATACTCAAATACACAATTATTTTGTGTATTATAGGTGTAACCAGTGAAAGAATTTATTCCACGAAATCGTGTCAGTGAGAACTTTCTGGAAGCCAATCTTAGAGAAGAGAAACGAAAGTGACAGAAATATAATTAAAGTAAAAAATACAACAGAATTTTGGGATAAACTCAAGACTGCCGTATTACGATTAGTGTTGATGTTGATGGTGATGATGGCAGTGATGATGTTGGTGATGGTAATGATGGCGGTGTTGGTGGAGGTGCTAATGGGGTTCATACTGATGATGGTGGGACTCGTTGTTGTTGTTGGTGATAGTGGTGGTGGTGGTGGTGGTGGTAATGATTGTGGTGTTGGTGTCATTCCTGTTACTAGTGGTAATATTGATGGCGTTGGTGATGTTGTTGGTGGTGATAGTAGCTGTGGTGATGGGGAAAGTGGTGGTGGTGAGGGTGGTTGTTGTGATAGAGATGGTGAAGGTGGTTACGGTGATGACATTAGTGGTGAGGGTAGTGAAAGTGGTAGTGGTGGAGAGGGTGATGGTGGCGATAGTGATGTCGATGATTCCGATGTTGATGGTGAGGTTTGTTGTGGTGGTGGGATTGTTAGCCGAGCTGAGGCAGTTGCTTATTAGTGTTGTTGATATTGTTTTACTGGACTATTATAAAAGAGCAAGTGCCCACAACATTTGCAGACTCTCCTCAGCTACGGATATCGGCGGACATCTCCCGCATAGTTGCAAGTCTACGGTTTAAGGACAGGAATTCCATTGGGATGACATTATAGGGAAGAAGGAATGCGCGTCATGTTTTGAAGTGGGAATGGTTGGAGTGGAAAAAATATGGGTGACGAGAAGGAGAAAGAGAGACAATCGAGTGAAGAGTACCTCAGTTGAGGTGGCAAGAGACAAGCTGGTTTTGAGGAATAGCGGCCGCTATAGCAGTGGCAGAAAAGGCAGAGTGAAGAGACACAGAATGCTGGTGCGCCAGAGGCTGGACGGTGTTTGTAAGTGTCTTCATGGTAACTTGTCTTAGCGACCTTTCTTCCGATGTGTTCTGTGTATATCCAGATGCAGGAGTAATACTTCATTATATTATAGGACTAATCTGATCTTTGTTGCATGTCTTTAGTAGTTATTAGACTCTGAAGAGAAAGACCAGTGATGCAGTATTTGCTATGCTTTGGACCGAGGAAAATTTCAGTGATTGTGAAACCTCGCATTCGAAGCAATTGCGAGTGGGTTAAAGTTGTGTGTGACTCATGTTGATGGGACTAATATGTGAGATGATGTTTTCTTGCTTCTTACAATCATTGTGTATTTTTGATGTTAAAAGAGACAAGACAGCGGAAACTCATAGAAGGATGTTTCGTGAATAAATCCTGTGGTTGATTTCTTCCATTAACGACGGTGCTCCACCATAGTCACAATCACATGACTGAAACAAGTAAAGCAATAAAAATCTATGCCATTTTAATCCCGAGCAAGGCCGGGTATCTCTGCTAGTTTTAAATGTTTACCAATGATAAACAAAAAATATTGTTGAAACTAATTTGTAAATAAATTTATTTTAAACAATGTTTGCAAATTTTGGTACATTTTCAACAACAAATTTGCCTATATATATATATATATATATATATATATATATATATATATATATATATATATATATATATATATATGTGTATAGTATAGTATATATATATATATAAGTATATATAATTATAGTATATATAAGTATGTATATATATATAATAGTATAGTATGTATAGTGTATATATATATATATATATATATATATATATATATATATATATATATAAGTATATATAAGTATATATAAGTATACATAAGTATATATAAGTATATATAATTATAGTATATATAAGTATGTATATATATATAATGTAATCGTTTTTCCAAATAAATTGAAGTTCTTATTCGTGGCTCCGATGAAGCTATTAGGTCTTACTGATGCACTCAACTATGAGTCCACTGCATCTTAGAGGCAGAAACAGCTCTAAGCTAATGAAATTCAATAGATAGTAATTCATTCGTTTGATAACTCATTTTCTTACACACACACACACACGCACAAATATATATGCATATATATATATATATATGTGTGTGTGTGTGTGTGTGTGTGTGTGTGTGTGTGTGTGTGTGTGTGTGTGTGTGTGTGTGTGTGTGTGTGTGTGTGTGAGTGTGTGTATGTGTGTGTGTATACATACGCGCGCACAGACACACATATATGTATATATTGTATATATACAAATAGATCGAGGGAGAGATGTGTGTGTTTGTTGCAGATTTTATAACAAGGTACTTGTTTTTATTTTGAAGTTGCAAGCAGAATCTTAGATTCGAAACTGCAGCTCTACTTTTCTAATACCGAAATCTATTATAGAAAGAAGATTCATTATCTGAAAATTTGCATGTTTTCTGAACTGCAATCCTTCGTAAATTCCATTATGGATATTAACGGACATTTAATAAGGGATTTCCATTATATTAACAAAAGGCATCTTTCTCACCTGCGTAGTTTTGGCTCCTACAAGCCGAATACACTTTCTGCGATTCCATTAGAAATATGGTAATATGTTTTCTTTTGGCTCACGCCAAAACCACCAGGAAATTTACAAAAGATCTTTTCACTCTTTTCACTAGTTGGCATTAATTTTTCCTTAGAGTAAGTTCCATTGAAATGATCCATAAGACGCTAAGTATTTCAGCCACATAGAATGGCTTCTCTGCAGTCGTTCGGAGAGAAGAGAGACGGAAAATGGGGGAGAGGAAAACCCACAATCAAAGATCAACTGGAAATCTTCAGTAAATCCTACATATTGACATTTCTATCGCGGCTTTCTTATCAAGCACACTGGCGCTTTACTTGAGGATCTCATTATCATATCGTGTGTATTGCCGGTACAGATTTCACAGCGATAACAAACCTTAAGCACCAGTTAACGATTGCTTGTGCATATTGCATGCTGACGTTTGCTAAAAACAGAATTTGAATGGAGAAATAAAATAAATTTTGTTATATTATATTATATGATGTTATACCAGTTAGCTTGAAACGGAAATTATTGACTAGTTTCACATTTATATGACGTGAAATTTTCCGACCAAAAAGTTGTATGTATGTATGTATGTATGTATGTATGTACGTATGTATGTATGTATGTATGCGTGTGTATATGTATATGTATATGTATATAGATACACATGCATGCATACATAAATACATAGACACAAATATGCATACAATATCTATCTATCTATCTATCTATCTATCTATCTATCTATCTATCTATCTATCTGTCTGTCTGTCTGTCTGTCTGTCTGTCTATCTATCTATCTATCTATCTATCTATCTATCTATCTATCTATCTATCTATCTATCTATCTATCTGTATATATATATATATATATATATATATATATATATATATATATATATATATATATATATATCTACGTGTATTGGCACGCACATATGCATACACAGATACACACATATATAATTAAAGTCTGTCAGAGGTCTACATGCTGATTAAAACGGAGCTTGTATGGCAGTATTTCTCTGCTTTTACGTACTGAGTTCAAATCTCACCGAACTCAACTTCCTCTTCAATCATTTCCGAGTAAAATGAAAGTCAGCACCAGTCAAGTACGAGGGTGGTATAATCGACTATCCCCTTCCGCTAGAATTCAGGCCTTTTGCCTATGCTAGGAAAAATTATTATTATTATCATTATTATTATTATTATTATTATTATTATATAATTAACTTCTGCTTTACATCTGTACAAGTTGGCTCCAAGTCTCACCCAGAGACCCCAAGAGACAAGATAGAAGTTCATGTTAGTGTTATGCCTAGGGTGCCATATATTTGGTTCTTTACATAGTGTTGTTCTAGGGAATCTTAAAGAAACCATAAGAAAATTGTATGTTCGTTTTAAAATTTGAGATTACATAGAAAGTATTTTGCGTAGGATATAGGCAGTTCTCATGAGCACTATCTTTTGAATTTCTGCCATTTTCGGGTTTCCTGTTATCTGAGCTAGGTAGCAATCAGCCCCTTTTGCTATCATTCCTAGGGCACCTATGACAACAGGTATTGTTTTAGTCTTCAGCTTCTATTTCAAGATCTTTATACTTGCTCAGTTTTTGGTAGGTCTTGACAGATACGTTTATATCGATTGGGACAGTCATATCAATGAGGAGGCATGATTTTTGTCTGAAGTCTTTCAATATGATGTCTGACCTATTTGCATCTATCTTTCTGTTAGTTTGAATGGTGAAGTTCCAGAGGGTTGAGATGTGATCATTTTCAAGTACTGGAGGAGGTTTGTGTTCTCACCAGTTTTCATCATGGGGCAAGTCCAGGTGTTTGCAAATTACCCAGTGAATATATTGTGTAGCTCTATCATGCCTGTTGAGATACTCTGTAGGCGCAAGAAGACTGCACATGGAGACGACATGATCAATGGTTTCATTTTGTTGTTGACATACACGGTATGTTGGGAAGCTGCCGTTATTTAATATGTTAGCTTGGTAGTTCCTTGTAGGTAAGCATTGAACTTGGGCTGGTATGATAAAGCTTTCTGTTTCAGATTTTAAGGCAGAAGCCATTAGCCACTGATGGTTAAGGGCTTTGTTAACGTCGGCATTATTCGCTCTCTTTGGATATTTGCCATTGGGAAGTTTTTCTTGCCATTTATCAGTCAGAATATCTAAGGCAGCAGTTTTTGCACGGGTATTCATGCGCTTAGCTTTTTCTGCGCTTGTTTCTAGTATGCCTAATTCCGAAATTTGTTGTATTTGGAATTCACTTAGATATTCCTTTGCCTGTTTTGTTACTGAGTATGACGCTTTCTTGTTTTCATGTTTTGAGACAAGTTTTAACATCCAGTCCTCAGAGTTTTTCAGGTAGGTGTCCAGGACGATTGTGGCAATCTTCATTGTTAATGCCAGTTGTAAAAGTCTACGGCCTCCCTCTTTTCTTGGCAGATAAAGTCATTCTATATCTGCCTTAGGGCGGTGCATTCTATGCATTGTCAACAGTTTTCGTATTTTTCTGTCAAGATTACATATTTTAATAATTGACCAGTTAATGACATTGAAACTGTCAGTCAAGACTGGTATGGCTAAAGCATTGATTGCTTCGATCCTGTTTCTTGCATTCAGCTCTGTCTTAAGTATTGCTCTCACTCTGCGATAACATTCTCTTCTGATCCTTTCCCTCATCACTGAATGCCTGATTCCGTTCCTTTCAAGTACCCCTAGGTATTTGTAGCTCTGCGCTGGTTCTAACTTTTTATGACATTCTGCTGGTCAAGGTTAACGTTAGATGTTTCTGTCATTTTTCTGTTGATAAATGTAACCTTTGCACATTTATCGAGACCAAATTGCATTCTGATGTCCTCACTGAATTGTTTAACAATCGCTAGTAAGCCTTTGAGTTGTTGGTCATTTTTTGCGAAGTGCTTTAAATCATCCATGTAAATGAGATGATTTATATTTTTTATCAAACATTTTATAACCGTTCTGTGCATCATTGAGTAATTTTGAGAGAGGTATTAAGGCTAGACAAAAGAGGAGTGGTGATAGTGAAAATGCCACCTGAAATTTTTACATCTCCAGCATTTAGAGATTCATGGTCACTGTTCAACGTCAGTGTGGTTCTTCGTGATCTCATACTTACAGACAAAAAGTTTCGCAGAGTATTTCCACACATTTCTTTCCAATTATTTCTAGACATTTCTTAATCCAGATATGTGGTAGGCTATCAAAAGCTTTTTTATAGTCAATCCAGGCTATTCACAAGTTTTTGTGTCGTTTGTGACAATCTTCGTAGATCATCTTATTGATGAGTAGCTGATCTTTACAACCATAAGATCCACGTTTACATCCCTTTTGCTCATTAGGGAATATGCTACTTTCTATTAAAAAAACTATACGTATACTCAGTTAGGATGGATGTTAGTGTCTTATACATTGTTGTTAAGCAGGTTATGGGTCTATAATTTTTGGGTTCGTTTGTTTCCTCATTTTTTGGAAGCAGGAATGTTAAACCATTAACTAGCCAAGAGGGCATCATACTAAGATTTTGCAAAACATCGTTGTAAAGTTTTGTTAGCAGTTCATGGCTTTCTGGGAAGGCATTCAGCCAGAAGTTAGGAATTTTATCCTTTCCTAAAGACCTCCATTTGCTTGACCACCTGAGAGCAGATCTTATATCTTCTACCTTGACACCCTCCCACTTTTGCTCTTTTAAGGAGTCTAAATCTGTTGATATTCTATTAATGCAAGGGGCCTTTTCATTGTGTGTTTTTTCTTCT
>NC_142943.1:43569910-43587410 GCF_046866305.1 Octopus bimaculoides | reverse complement strand
TGTGTGTTTGTGTGTGTGTGTGCGTGTGTGTATGTGTCTGTGCTCACACGCACGCACACCCGCACATACACCCACATGCAGACACAAGCATATACAAATATACACGTGACAAGAAGCTTACTTAAATGGAGTTTAAAAGTACACGGATACAAGAAGGCTGGTTGTCTCTTGAGACATGCCATAGCATAGTTTTCTCACATGACCAACCTTCAGAGCCGGTAAAATCTTTTGTAGAGATTTCACAATAGTGCATTTCTATGCAAGGCGGCGAGCTGGCAGAAACGTGGGCACGCCGGGCGAAATGCTTAGCGGTATTTCGTATGCCACTATCTTCTGAGTTCAAAATCCGCCGGGGTCGACTTTGTCTTTTATCCTTCCCGGATCGATAAATTAAGTACCATTACGTGCTGGGTGTGATCTAATCGACAGTCCCCCTTCCCCAAAATTTCGGGCTTTGCGCCTAGAGTAGAATAGAAAAGAAAATTGCATTTCTATTGATTTGTTAGTCTTTCTTACTGTCTATCTTTCTACCTACGTATCTATCCCTCTCTTTTACTTATTTCAGTCATTTGACAGCGGCCATACTCGAGCACTGCCTTGAGAGGTTTTAGTCAAACAAATCGCCCCAGGATTTGTCTTTTAGAGCCTAGTACTTATTCTATCGGTATCTTCTGCGAACTGCTAGGTTACGGGAACGTAAACAAACCAACACCAGTTGTAAAGCGGTGATGGGGAACACAAACATAGGTACAAAGACACATTCCTATAGATATATACATACATACTTTTTTTGTTGTATTTTCTTTCACAGTACGTTATATGTGTGTGAGTGTATATATATATATATATATATATATATATATATATATATATATATATCAAACATAAATTAAAAACAGAACACAAAGGATACCGCGATATCCTTTGTGTTCTGTTTTGAATTTGTTTGATATATTCTCTCACCTCTGCGACTATCTGGCATGTACAGGTGCTTACACTTATCAAGTATTCCCTCTAAACTTACAGTACCTACGTATATATATATATTTCGTTTTTGGATTTGGTTTGCAAGAATTTTTATGTGATTTCGTGTGCTGAAGCATATTCTGTTGTGTCTGGGGAGAGTCATTTTCTTATTGTACCTTAAAATTTAACTCACTCACCGGTAAAATTTCCACTTATTTCTTATTTTTATTTTCCTAAAATTTTCGTTGCATCTTGCAATCTTTTCAAAGACTATTGAAAATGTTGCAAGACGCAACGAAAATTTTAGGAAAATAAAAATAAGAAATAAGTGGAAATTTTACCGGTGAGTCTGCTAAATTTTAAGGCACAATAAGAAAATGACTCTCCCCAGACACAACAGTATATATATATATATATATATATATATATATATACATATATATACATATATATATATATATATATATATATATATATATATATATATATATATATATATATATATATATATATATATATATATATATATATATATATATATATATATATATATATATATATATATATATATATATATATATATATATATATATATATATATATATATACATATATATATATATATATATATATTGAAAGTAACATTTTAACAGATATAATTACCAAAATTACATAAAAATATTTTGAAATTTATTCAATAAAATCGCTATTGGCTTCAACTACGGTTTCCAGACAACTTCAGAATCTCCTGCAACTCTTCTGGATGGTCTCCTTGTTTGAGTTGGTGAATGCTGCCATAATCCTTACCTTCAGTTCATCTTTGATGTTACAAGGAGTTTTGTTAGTCTCTCAGTCATCTGCGTTCCACACATAATAATCAAGGGGTTTGCAATCTGGGAAGTTAGGTAGCCAGATGTTAGGGGTGATGTGGTCGCAAAAATTGTCTGACAGCCATGATTGGGTTCTCCTGCTTGTGTGACATGGTGCAGAGTCCTGTTGCCAGACACTGGGTCTTCCAGCAGCTACCCTCTTAACCCAAGACAGCACTACCAATTCCAGGCATTTGATGTAGGCCTCCATGTTGAGTGTGATGCCGTGTGGGATGATGAATGGAAGCATAATGTCGCCATCATCAGTGATCACTCCAAACACGATGATCTTGACTGGACTTTTGACTTTTATCACTCTCAGTACATGTCCTCAAATTGACATCCGAACACTCTGAAATGTTCGTATTGAAGTTTCCAGCACGTATGCTAAGCTGTACAGCGTGTCGTTTCCAAATTTTTGACAGTCTGAACTGCATCATGGTGCTCCTTTTCTCATAGACGATGCCCAACTAACCCTACTATACTGTGTAGTCGACAAAATGAAAAACAAACTGTGTGCATGGGCGAAATTAAAAATATAAAATGTCGACAATTTGCCCATTGCACCCTGTATACATACACACGCACACATGTTCGACGGGCTTCTTCTAGTTTCCTTATTTCTTTATTTCCCACAAGGGGCTAAACATAGAGGGGACAAACAAGGACAGACAAAGGGATTAAGTCAATTACATCGACTCCAGTACGTAGCTGGTACTTAATTTATCGACCCTGAAAGTATGAAAGGCAAAGTCGACCTCGGCGGAATTTGAACTCAGAACATAAAGACAGACGAAATACCGCTGAGCATTTCGTCCGGCGTGCTAACGTGTCTGCCAGCTCACCGCCTTCTAATTTCCGTCTACCAAATCCACTCAGAAGGTTTTGGTCGGCCCGAGGTTACAGTAGACAACACTTGCCGAAGGTGTCACGCAGTGGGACTGAACCCGGAATCATGTGGTTGAGAAGCAAATTTCTTACTGCACAGCCACGCCTGCGCTTATCTATTTGTCTATCTATATCGAAAGAGAGAGAGAGAGAAAGAAAGTGAGAGAGAGAGAAAGTGAGAGAAAGAAAGTGAGAAAGAGAGAAAGAGAGATTGAAAGGGAGAAAGAGCGAAAGAGAGAGAGAGAGATAGATAGATAGATAGATAGAGAGAGAGAGAGAGAGAGACAGACAGACAGGCAGAGAGAGAAAATAACGTTAAGATAATGGCTGAAACACTTTTGCTAATATGTCTCCTCAGCCTGACCTGACCTGAGGCTAAATAACAATAATTAGTATGGCTATAATTAGTTTAACTACTCACGATCTTTTTAGATCAAAATAGATATCACTGCGTCGTAATATACGTGGAGGTACTGAAAAGTTCCTGGCTTTGGGTAAGAGAAAATACAGGAAAATCATTTAATTATGATTTTATTCACAATATTCCCTTAGATACGCAGTGGTCCTTCAGTTTTCTGAGCGTTGTAAAAGAACTCGGAAGGTTAGGTTCATGAAACCCTTAAATCCAGGAACTTTTTAGCAACCCTTCGAATCATGGGCTGGAACAGGCTGTTAGTAGTAACATGCCACTGGGTGGTAACGTAACATTGGTGGTAACCCATCAATAGGGGTAACATAGCACTGAGCGGTAACAAGCTATTGATGGTAACATACTAATGGGTGGTAAACATACTATTGAACAGTAACAGACTATATCTCTACCAAGTCCACATCAGCTTCATTGATTTCCCGTACAAATCCTACCAAATGTTACATCAGGCAGAGTAGGATAGAAAATGTACTCCTTAACGTGTGGACAATTCGATAGATGTTTTAGAAACAAATTTTATTTATAGAATTTTTGAAAGTAAACGGACGATAGGCAACGCCACTCAACCTTTTACTGTCCTCCGAAATTATTCGTTAGAAGGAAGATAATTACTGGAATACTTGCAACATCAGAGTGGACGCCACAAGGACACTCGATAGTTAGATGATGGAATTAAAATGGCCTGTAGAGTGAATGCCAAAAACACACTCAGTGGTTATGTAATGGTGTTAAAATGGAGGCTATATATTGTTTCTGCAACGTATCCGAAATAACAAAAGAGGTCATCCTTTTAAAAAGTCTAGATATGTAGTTAATATGGCCCTCATGATACCACCTCAATTTCAATACTCCCTGATCTCTGAACTCACATGGAATGCCACTTATTCTGTCTCTACTCCAGCGCATCCTCCTCATATGACTACTGCAATCAATGACGTCATTCATATGTTTGGGGATATTACGTATCTCAAACAATAAAGATTTTAAAACTTCAGTTAAGAAGTAAGTCATTAGTGCAAAGAAGCGTGATTACTGTAACTTCATTTTGTTCTTCAAGAGAGTCCGGCAGTGATTCCTGAGTGTTTATTTAGGAGAGAAATCTAGAAGAATTACTGCATTGCAGTATTGTCTTATGGTGAAACAGATTTGGAGTGGATGCCGAAGATGTAAACGACAATTAGTTGACAATGAGACTCTTAGGATGCCAGCAGAAGAATATATTAAATATATAACACCGTTTCACCATCACACGCACCGCTATTATCGGAAATATCTACAAGTTTCTTCCGTCTTTCAAGCATTAGCATAGACACTCCATTGAAAGTGAGTAAATAAACTGGCACTAGAATAACAACACACACACACACACACACACACACACACACACACACACACACACACACACACACACACACACACACACACACATTGAAGCTGAAAAATCTGCTAACCGTTACTTTGTTTGACAGTGTAGCCCAGTGATTCTCAGCATGGGGCATACGCCCCACCGGTGAGACCTGGAAAATTATGGGGCGTGGAATCCCCCCATTTTTTTTTCTTTAGTTGGACATGGAATTTTTTTTCACTGCAAACATGCTACATCTATATTCAGCCGAACCAAAAGAATCTCTCCAACCAAGTACTGTGTTTGCTACAGTATAGCGCTATTCTAATACGTTAGTGTGGATGTTTCATTAAAGAAGATATGTAATTATGAAATATTAAAAATGAAGTTGTTTCTTCCAACCACTGGTCAAGGATACATTTTTCTGGAAAGTTATAGTGGGTCCTGGGAGGAAATAGAACCCCAGCTGGCTTATTCACGATTGTATGATGGTGAAATACCTTTAGCGTAAACAGCCCTGCATGCAGCAATACTAAGAGTAGAAGAGCAACTTTTGATGTAATAAGACATATACATAACCATAGTCCACCCACTATTCACCAAGTTCTATGATTTACTTTGGTCAGTTTTGTAACAAACAAGATGAGAAGAGACTGCTGGCTCCTAATTAAAACTTAGTGGGTCCCCTCAATCCTCTGATAGTGGAGGCACGTGAGTTAGTGGTTAGTGGGTTGGACTCATGATTGTGAGATTATGGTTTCGATTCCTGGACCTGGCGATGCGCTGTGTTCTTGAGCAAAACACTTCATTTCCCGTTACTCCAATTCACTCAATTGGCAAAAATGCGTAATCCTACGACGGACCTACGTTCCGCCCAGGAGGGGAATATATGCCATGAAATCAGGAAACAGGCCCGTATGAATTGGTTTGACTCGAAAAAGTAACTTTACCTTTTATCTGTTTACCTCGCTTATCTCATAGTGCAGCATCTATTTCTGAAAAGATGGGAGAGTGAGACAAAGAGAGAGAGAGAGAGAGAGAGAGAGAGAGACAGATAGAGAGAGAGACAGATAGAGAGAGAGAGAGAGATAGAGAGAGGAAGCGAGAGGGGGTGAGAGGGGGAGGTGGAGAGAGGAGAATCGATTCCCAAGACTTAATCGATACTTTATTGTATCGATCTCCGGGAAAATGAAAGCCAATGTTAATCCCAGCAGGATTTGAACTCAGAATGTAAAGATCCGATGTAATTACCGCTCGATATTTACTGGACATTCAAACAATCCACAGGTTGGTAATACATACAGGCATGTGCATGTGCATATACTCAGGCAGAATATCTGCATGAGTATATACACATGCACATGCCTGTATGTATTACCAGAGGTATTACAAACACAAACATATACATGAACAGACACCCACACACACATATACATATATATACACATTTATATATGTATATATATGTATATATGTATATATATTTGTATATATATATATATATCTGAACACACAGATACTTATATGTGTGTGTATATACATATATATATGTATATATACATGTATGTATGCATGTGTGTATATATATATATATATATATATATATATATATATATACACATATATATATATATACGCACACATTTGTGTGTGTGTGTATGTGTGTGTGTATGTGTGTGTGTGTGTATGCGAGTGTGCATGTGCTTGTATGTGTTTGCAAGTGTGATTATTCAATTAAATATTCTTCTTTAAAAGAAAATTCTGCCAAGAATTCTATCAGATCAGAAACCATAAGAAAGAAACAGTTAAGAAAGAGTTTGAGGCTATGGAATTTCCGCCGCCACCAACACCAGCTTCACCACCAGTACCACCACCAGTACCACCACCAGTACCACCACCAGTACCACCACCAGCACCGCCAGCACCGCCAGCATTTCTCAACAAATTGATTCCACAACAGGCCATCAAAACAAAGTGTCTTTAGCTTAACCCAGAAGCAAAGACCTTTACCGCTTTCTTTACTGAACCAAAATGGCAAATGACAATCGACATTTAAAATAAAACCTCAACAGAACTGACTGAGAATTAAAGCTACTTCCCTACGGCACATTAATTCAATAGTTCTACAAGAAACAACGACAGCATCAACATCAACATCAGCAACAACAACATCAATATCATCAATAACAACAAGAACAACAGCATCAACGCCAACAACGACTGAAGAGACTTAATCTGAGATTAATCTTTCTAACATTAAGCTCTTCGTTAAACTCAAAATTAGTCTTGAAAACTGCAAATCCTCTCTCCCATATGTATAAGACTGGAATATAAAATTATCGTGTTTAAGACGTGATAATTTGATAAGAAACTAACTTTTAAATATTGCATTTAATGTCTTTTTCGAAGTCGTTTAATTAAAAAGATTAACTGTAGATTAATGACATTTTATTCATAAATTGTCATCGATTGTAATCTTTCATTTTCGAAAATGTCGGGAAAAATGGGACATCCGATGACAGCAATAAAAAAAACCGACAATGTAGTATTCTTATACAGTAATTCAAGACGCGAGGTTTCGAATTTAACAACACTCTTCAAATATTTGACATTGACGGATAGCTAAAACAAGGGGAAGTCAAAAATTATCTGCATTTTCGCCAAAACTTTCTTTAGATTAGTCTTACTGCCTTCAGCGCTCGCATGCTAAAATGTGGTACTCTTGTAGTTAAGTAACCAAGATGTGACCTTGATCGCTCGAGTTTCTTTCCTTGCATTATAGAGTGAACATGGCCGCTCTGTTGGTAGTGTGCTCCAAGGAGTAACAGTGATCAGTACTCTGATTTCTTTGAAGATGTATTTAGTACGATACAGGGACAGCGTTCTACCGCACAGAAGTGTGCATAAGAGGATCAAGGAGTTTAAAAGGCACCGGATAAGCGTGAAGCGCAAAGAGGGAACAGGACGCCCATCAATCTCTACCACTGACGTGAAGATTCAAATCTTTCGAGAGATGGTTTTAGCTAACCGACGAGTGACCATCGATGATGTGGCATGCTTTTATGCAAATTAATCATAGTTTTACATACGAAATCATTCACGACAAGCTTCGCTTCCGTAATGTATGTGCGGGATGGGTACGAAGATGGCTTACCGAAGCGCATAAACGCCATCGTGTGAACTATCAACGCTTATGCGACCGCTACAACGATAAAGGCGAAGCTTTTTGGAGGGAATAGTTACAGGAAAGGAGACTTGGGTCCATTACTTTGAACCTGAATTCAAAGGTAGCCTATGCACCTATGGGGTGGAAACACCCGGAATCACCAGCGAAAACGAAATTCAAGTCTCAACCTCACGCAGAAAAGAAAGTGACGCTAATCGTTTTTTGTGACGCAAAAAGGCTTACATTGAAACATTACCTGGGACGAGAGGTCTACAGTCACCGTTGTAAGCTACACTGAAATTCTGGCCAACAAGCTGGAACCAGCAATTCGCACGAAATTCCGTGGTCTATTGTCAAAGAACCATTGAGACCATTGAAAAATTGAGTTTTGAATTGTTGAAACCCACTGCATACAGTCCAGGACTTGCTCTTCCGACTGCCACCTTTTTGTACTGCTCAAACATGTTTTACGAGGACGTCAATTTGCTACGGAAGAAGCTCAGGAAGTGGTACACGAACGGTTGCGCAACCAGCTGAAAATTTACTTCTTCGACAAAATAAGCAAGCTTGTGGACCGCTGGAAGAAGTATATCGCAAAGCAAAAAACTATGCCGCAAAAATGATGTAATTCTTCACCTTCTACTTTTATTTTGATAAATTACAGAAACAGGGGTGCGTATAATTCTTTTACTCTCCTTTGTTGTAGTTCTGTTGCGATTATTCTTTAACACAAGATAAGTTCTAATCCAGCAGATCCTTGGACAAAGACACTCTAGCTGTAACCACACTCTCCCTTTGTTTATACAAGACTAGACATCTATGTTTTTCTTTTAACAAAACGCTGTGAGTTGAGGGAGACGTCGCTGCTATTTCTACGAGTTCAGACTATCTATGAAGAGGATCCTCAGTAGGCCAGTAATGATAATGGCTATATTTTTGTGTAGTCCCATGTCAACTGCGATCGAACAGAAATATGATCAAAAGAGCTCCAACTATAACCATCTCGTCATTTTCATATTTATCGAGAAGCTCCCCTCACACCATTGCATTTTGAAGACGAGTTCGGTGGGATTTGAAGGAGACTTGGCAACTATGTCTCTTAGTTCAAGTAACCAAATAGAGGCTCCCTCGTTCATCCGTAATGGTAGAATGTATTATGTTGGCGGTATTGTTGATTGTTGCTATTATTGAGCTTCAGGTCAACTTTGATCCAGTAGATCTATTATCAAAGCTGTTCCAAGCATGATCATCCCATTTTTCGGTCATAGTCTATGAAGGACCGCTCATCAGAGGATGAGCTATCTTTCACTCTTCTGCTTGCGAAAAGAAATTCACAGTAATCGCTATTTAAATCGGTCACAAATAAGTATTTAGCTTTAATGTCTAAAGAAGTTTGCATATATTGTGTTTTTGTCGGCAGCCAGATTAAATTGCTAATTATTTTTAGAGACGAACAATATGTACTAGAAAATCTAAGTTAGTTCAATCTAGTTATCTACAGTGTGTAACGTCTACCGCAGTGACATGTATGTGTGTGTGTGTGTGTGTGTGTATGCCTTGAAGACTTTTTAGTCGGATGAATCGACGCCAGGAATTATGTTTTATTATGCCTGGTACTTATTCTGTCAGTTTCTTTGCGGAACCGCAAGTTACGAAGACGTAAATACACCAACACCGATTGTCAGGCGATAGTAGGAGACAAACACCGACACAAAGACACACACGGGCGCGCATACACACGCACACACTCACACATAAGGCTTCTTTCAGTTTCCGTCTACCAAATTCACTCACAAGGCTTTAGTCAGTCCGAGATTATAATAGAAGACATTTGCCCAAGGTGCGACGCGATGGGACCGAACCCGACACCATGCGGTTGAGAAGCAAGCTTCTTACCACAGAGTCACGTCTGCGTCTAATGTAAGAAGTTAAATATGTACTCTACTAAAATGTACCGAGTTATTCATCAGTTTACTGATGCTAAATTGTTTGTATATTCAACTTGATTGTGCACGTATGTGTGGTTTTGTATATGTGGTGTGTATGTGTGTGTGTATGTGTGTCCATCCAACCACCGATATACACCGGTGATTTTCGAACCATATCCCTTGCGGTATTTAGTCCCTTGTCACTATAATTGTCGTACATACGACGAACTAGTGATTGAATATTCAGTGGAAGCCTGTTCTTTTAGACGCTAATGTTTACCAGCTGCCATATAAAGCAAAATAGATCGATCTCTACTTTAAAAAAAGACAGCGGGATACATGTCGTGACAGGGGTTCTTCTGATCATAGGCCAGTTGTTTAACGGTTGACCTAGGGTTCAACAACAACAACAACAACGACGACGACGACGACGACGACAACAACAACAACAACAACGAAGAAATATAGTTCCACAAGAACTGAGGCGAACGTTGTTCTCTGTTAAAAGAACATGAGGTTAAACGAAGCAATTGATTAACCAGCTGGATAATTAAAACGACGGGACTGTTGTTGTCGTTGTTGTTGGAGTTGTTGTTAAGGTGCTGGTGAAGATTGATGGACCCAGATCAAAGGTGCGTTGCCACAGTGACAGGTGCTGTGAGGAGGATATCAGACATATTCAAGATTTTGGCTCTGAAAAGAAATCTTAGAGAAGGGGAGCGATTGACTAAGAACCTGCGTTTGTATCAATATTTATTAAACATGGTGGTGGCGGTGTGAGGTATGGTGGCGGTGTGAGGTATGGTGGCGGTTGGGTAGTGGTAGTAATAGTGGTGGTGGTGATAGTAGTAGTGGTGGCATGAGGTACGATGATGGTCGGGAACTGGCTGCGGGGTTTTTGGTGTCATGAGTTATGATGGTGGTGTGAGGTACGGCGGTGTTGGTGGTGGAAAATTGTAGTGGTAAAGAGGTGATGGAGGCACGGTGGTAGAGTTGTCGTGGTGGTTTAGGTGGCATGAAGTAGGGTGGTGGTGCTAGTGGAAATATGATGGTGGTGGTGTAGTGCGGATGGTAATAGTGGTACCAACGGTGATGGTGGTGGTGGTTTGTGTGGGGTATATCGGTGATGGTGTTGGTGGCAGTTTGAGTTACGGTGGTAGCAGTGGTATTATGAGATATGGAGGGGATAGCTGACGCTGCAGTGGTGTTGGTATGAGGTAAGCAGGTATGTTGCTATTCGGCAATGATGGTACTGGAATGAGGTATGGAGGTGGTGATGACGATGGTAGTGTTGACAGTGGTTAGTGCTTTGGTTTCATTGTCATTGTTGCTTAGCACCCAGTCATACCGTCTACCCCCACCACTCCCTGAAATGGTGCCCTTTCTACGAGTGGTGGGGGAGTGGTAAGCTGTTGTTTTGAGGGATATTTCGTTATTGTTTCTAATAAAATTTGTTTTCACCATTACACTCTGAGTTCAAATTTCGCCGAGGTTAGTTTGGCCTTTCATCATCCCGGGATCGATAAATCGACTGCTCGTCTGAGCCAACATACCGTAGATTAGCATGGTAGAACAGAACCAGATCTACCCATCCTCAGAGTTTCAACAACGGATGTAGTGACACTCCGGTTGAGGTACGCTAATGTTACATCGATAGTTTCTATCTGTAACATCCTGTATTGTTTCCAATACAAAAACGGCCATTTGGCAGAGTCGTTAGAGCGTCCGATAGAATACCATGGCGTATTCGTATCGGATCTTTGCGTTCTGAGTTGAAATCCTGACATAATTAAGTTTGCCTCTTATCCCTTCAGGGTCGATAAAGCAACACTCTTACGAAACTGAAATCATCCTTCATTCTTCCTTAATATTTTCTGACCATGCTTCATTGTCTCTGTGACGCCTAGAGCCATCATCCACTCAGCCTTGACATCATACACCAAACACGCACTTATTCCATAAATAGATACTTCAAAAACAGCCTGCTATGGGGATATGCAAATTTCTGTTTTTTAACTGCAAGAAAGTACAGACGCTACTCGTATCAGGAAAACTTCAACCTACTACTCACGCCTTTAATAATAGGCATCACTAAACAAGAGCCCTTGTAATTGCTGGTCTTCATTATCGTCAAGGATCTCTTTTGGTGAAACCACATCCTTAACGTAACTGGCATTGCATCCCAGCGACTGGCCCTTTTCTTCAGAGACAGAAGCTCCTTCATCTCTCAATAGTTATTGATATTCTACAAAACTCAGGTGAGATTCATAATGGAGTGAAGCGCCTACATATGGGATGGTGCGGCTGCTACACACACATACGCATACACGCGCGCACACACACACAGACACACACACACATACACATGCACAAACACCCACCAACACTAACACACATATACATACTCATACACAAGCAGACACGCATACACACACGCACAAACACCCACCTACGCAAACGCACATCCTAGATAATACCCAGCAAAGGGCTACGCAACTGATTGGCTTCAGTCTTTGGCTCACCGGCGCAATGTCCCTTCTTTCTGCTACTCTAACGGCCTCTGTTTCTCTGAACTGGCTGAACCCATGCTATCTCTACTCAAGCATTCCCATCCCACTCTCCCTCCCTCCCTCCCTTCTATCTTCTCCTCCATTCGCCCCTCCCCTTATCCTTTTTCTTATCTACCTCCTCCCTTTCACTGCCCTCACATCCCGTTGCCTTTTTTATGTCCACCCATCACTCACCCCTCACTATCTTCTGTACCCAGAATGCCACCCCGACCCCTGAACTTCTCTCCCTGCTCATGTCTTATCGCCAGATAATGATTTAGAAGGTTAAAGAGGAACTTTAACAGCCCCGATGTCACCGATCCATCGGGGCTTCTGTGTGTGTGTGTGTGTGTGTGTGTGTGCGTGTGTGTGTGTGTACACATGTGTCTATCTATCCATAATACATACTCACACGTACAGTTTCCATCTACAAAATTCATTCAGGAGGCATTGGACAGTCCGGGGCTATAGTAGAAGACATTTGCCCAAGGTGACGTGCAGTGGGACTGAACCCAAAATCACGAGCTTCTTAGCCGCCTGCGCCTACACACAATAGATTGCCAAAAGAAATGTCCTAGGGATAGGAGATCTCAGCTCTTTGGGATGGGGCTGAAAACAATTATAGTTACCCTAGAATGGGTGGTGGGTTCTTATTTTGTGGAACCCTGAACGATGAGAGACACAGTCAGCTCTCAGACGGTGTGAACAGAGAAGGGAGGATGAAAGGACGAAAAAGCTGAAAGTTGTTTGGGCTGGATATTTACAGATTCTATACCAAATTGTAGACATTATACCACAGTCAACAATAACTGGAACAATACCACCACCACCACCACGACTACGACGACCACGACGACGACGACCACCACCACCACCACACCCACCGCTGCCACCACCGTTGTCACGACGACGACGACGACGACCACCACCACCACCAACAACAACAGCAGCAGCAGCAACAACAAAAACAACAACAACAGCATAACAACAGCAGCAGTCATATTTACAACTGCAGTAACATGCACAAACAATAAACAATATCAATCAAAAAATACACAAAAACAGCAGCAGCATTGATGGACAACAACATCGACGATAAAGATGATGATGAATATGATGATGGTGATAACCATGACGACGAACATGATGATGATGGTGATGACGATGTTGATGATGACGATGATGATGATGACGATGATGATGATGACGATGATGAACATCATCATCATCATCATCATCATCATCATCATCGCCGTCGTCGTATTCTTCCTCAACAACAGCAAATAACAACAACTTCCCTAAAATTTCGCGATTTACAGAAAGAAAACTGAAAGCATGAAGCTTCATTCTTTTAAGATTATGTCAGAAAATGGTAAACAGCAGCAGCAAAAACAACGGCAGCAGGCAGTAAGCTTACTGATGTGCGTCAGAAAGGGATTTTGATGAGAAAAGTGAAAACATTCTCAGTCAATTGGTAAAACATGGAGAAGGAGAAACAGAGAGACGACTGCTAAGAAGGGATAATACATACATACATACAGACAGACAGATAGACAGACATACAATTATATATACATATATACGTGCATGCAAACATACGTACATACATACGTAAATACATACAAACATACATACATGCATATATATATATATATATATATATATATATATATATATATATATATATATATATATATATATATGTATGTATGTATGTATGTATGTATATATATATATATATATTTGTGTGTGTATATATTATACATATATATATATGTATATATATATATATATATATATATATATATATATATATATATATATATGTATATATATATATATATATAATTATGTGTATCTGTACATGTTTGAACACATACATACATATGTATGCATATATACATATATATACATATATGCATATATATATGTATGTGTGTGTACATGCATATAAAATTCATCCGCAACAATTATTCTGCAACTGATTACAAACGTTTGGGTTATCTAACAACCAAAGAAACGTCTGGACTGATCGAAATGACATCCAAAGTTCTTTAATAAATTGTTGTTGTTGTTGTTGTCTTTGTTATAGTAATAATTATTATTTCTTTATGTATTGTGTTATGCCTTTTCTCCCTCCCTTCGTTTCTGAAGTAGCTTCGATGTTTCTTTTATCTTGTGACACCTTTCCTACCTGTTTGTACATGGGATTTGTGGGGAAGTAAACATTTTGATCACTACTCACGCCGCCGATGCCAACACCTCTCCTCATTATTATTATTATTATTATTATTATTATTATTATTATTATTATTATTATTATTATTATTATTATTATTATTAAGACTGCAGTGAGCTAGCTGGCAGGATCATTAGCGCGCCAGGCAACATACACAGCCGCATTTGGCCTCTGTTTACTTTCTAAGTTGAAATCTACCGAGGTCAACATTGCCTTTCATCATTTCGGGGTTGATAAAATAAGTACCAGTCGAGCACTCGAATCGATATAATTGACAAACATCTCCCCCTAAGTTTCAGACTATGCGCGTATAACAGAAAGAATTATCAATATCATTATCAAGACGGTCAGCTGGCAGAATTGTTAGGCCGTTGGGCAAGATGCTTAGCGGCATTACGCCCGTCTTTACGTTCTGAGTTCGAATTCCGCCAAGGTCGATATAATAAGTACCGGTTCAGCACTGAGGCTGATATAATCAACTAACACCCTCCTTCCAAGTTTCAGGCCTTGTGTTTATAATTGAAAGGAGTGCAGATTTGTGTGCCTTGCTATTGTTTGGAGCCCAGAAGAAAATAAATGGAATGGTCCTTCATAATAGGTTCATCTGCATCAGTTTGGATTGACATAAAGCTAGGCAACAATAACTACAACAGTGACTCTAGTAACCCTCAGCGATGCCTTCTGGCCTGTCAGATGCAACAAGTAAATCTCACTCAATTTACATATTATCGTTAAAAAAAAAAGGATAAAACAGTCTACAAAAATAAGATAAAGCAGTCTAAAAAAAATAGAATAAAGCAGTCTAAAAATGACGAGATGGAAGTTATCTGACCTTCAGAGTTAATATGGAGTTAACCAATAACTATGGAAACACTGGGATTTAGTAACAAACCCATTAACGTAAACAGCAATGAAAACAACAAAACACAGCAACAAAAGATAGCAACAAAAATAGCAATAAAATGAACAGAGCCAAAGCACCAACAAAATAGCTATAAAAACCGTAAAAACCCACCACAAAGCAAAAACACAGGAACAAAAACATTAGCAAAATAGCGGCAACAACATAATCAGAAACAAAAAAAAAAATGCAATTTAAATGATACAAAATGTCAGCAACGAAAAGTTGCAATAGAAACAGAAACAGAAATAGCGACATAAACTGTAACAGAAGCGATGACAAAAATACGAAGAAAAATTTTAGAAAGAGAGTAACGAAAAACAGCAATAAAGACAAAACCAGTTATAGATGAAACAACAAAAGCAGGAACGGAAAACAACGGACACAGCGACAAAAACAGCAACGAAAATGAACGGAAACAGCAACAAAAATAGCAACGAAAATCAACGGAAACAGCGACTAAAACAACGAAAAGCAACGGAACGAGCGCAAAAAACAAAACAAAAAGAAAACAGCAAGAAGATTCAACGGAAGAAGCGACAAAAATAAGAAAAATGATACAAAAAGTCAGCAATGAAAAATAGAAAACAAAAAGTGCAATAAAAACAGCAAAAGAACTGCGATAAAAAGGGTTATAAAAGGAGTAACAGAAACAGCTACAGAAACTTTAAGAAAACTTACACGTAAAGAAACCAACGAAAAACAGCATCACAGCGATAAAAACAGTTACGACAGAGATAGAGAATAGTAATAAAAACAGCTATAATAGAAAGATGACTACGAAAAGGAATCCCTCTCAAGTGCATTCTCATGAGTAGAAGTAGCCAGATATGTGTGGACGGCTCCCCGCAGAAACAATAGATGACATATGGCCAAATACTCCGATGGAAAATTACTGGCCAAAAGCCAAGCCAACGAGTGAGTTTTTAAACTGTTGCTTTATAATACAGAAATAGCAACCAAATATCCCTCAAAATACAACCTACCATCATAAAAAAAAAGGGAAGGATACATTATGTAAATGCACAATAGACCTGGTTGTCGTAGCTTGAATCCCGTTAATCATAGTTCTGCTCCATTATGGTTAACCTGTGGAAAAAATAAAAGCATTAAAAGCAAATTACAAAAAATCAAAACGATGATAGATGCATATTTTAGAAGACCAGGTGTAATCCTAAAGTCTGACTGACTTTTACAGACTTCAACAACATATCCGAGGAACACAAAAAGACACAACACAATGTGATTCCAATGGTCACGTTTAGATTATTATACCCAGGTTTTTGTTTTATCCCTGGGGAAAAGCTGAAGAAACGGACCTTTAAAGACGCAAGGAAAATGTTTCTTCTAACATTGCGCTGAAGTTGAGGACATGTTCGCAATCACTTGACTGCTATAAATCGGAACATGTCTCATGTATATATATATGTATGTATATATATATATATATATATATATATATATATATATATATATATATATATATATATATATATATATATATATATATATATATATATATATATACACACACATATGTACCTACATATATATATATATGTCTATATACATATGTACCTATACATATATGGGTGTATATATACATATGTATATATATATATATATATATATATATATATATATATATATATATATATATATATATATATATACATATATATGTATATATATATATAAATGTATATATACATATATATGTATATATATATGTGTATATATATGTGTGTGTATATATCAATATATATATATATATATATATATATATATATATATACATATATATGTATATATATATGTGCGTGTGTGTATGTATATATGTATACACACACACATATGACTGTATGCGCAATCATGTATGCTCAAGTTACATTTTTTTCTGTTCCTAGTACCAAGTAACCTAGTAAAAATTGTCTGTTAGCAGCGTCTATCCGATCGGTCTATTATTACCACCCCTCACGCCAACCACACCACCAGGTTAATGGTTTTCTCTATAATGTAAAGATATAATCACAATTATGGGTCCATACACTAACCTTCATTCACTATCACTTAATTCTGTTGTATACAGCATTAAGATAATATAGTTACTGATTCAGTCTTTTGTGTCACACTCACACACATACATACATATGTACATACATACATACATACATACATACATACATGTGCATTCATTCATTAATTTATTCACATATATG
>NC_142943.1:43557410-43559910 GCF_046866305.1 Octopus bimaculoides | reverse complement strand
CCAACGAATTGAGAAATTCAGGAGGATAGTTCACCACTTCATTTGTATCTGGAACTGTATCAACAGACTTGTAAGTTTGAAGATTGCCGGGAAGAGAATGCATCAGGTGTTGATTAATTTTTGTAACAGCTACGTTTTTTGGAGCTAATATTGCTCTTTCACATAGCCAATTGTGATTTTGGTAGTTTTGTTTAAAGTTGGGAAAGACTTTGTGTTTCAGGTCATCTACAGAATTAACAACAGAACAAAATGGCCATACTTCTATTTCTTCTGCAGCATCGAGAGGTACCTTGCCATCACCAATTGTCAAAATGTCCTGTGCGATTTTTTTTGACATTTGGTCGCCGTGTAGCTGAGCTCTCATGTTAGTGTTAAGAGTGAGGATAGTAACATGATGCCACAGGGTAGAGGACTTTAGGCATGCTTGGACCTCATCTGCTCTAGTACCTTTTGGAATGACAGGAAGAGTTTGCCTGAAATCACCTGACAACAGAAGCGTAACACCTCCCATTGGAGCGTGACAGTCTCGGATGTCTTTCAGGGCTCTATCTAATGCTTCCAAAGCTCTCTTGTGAGCCATGGTGCATTCATCCCAGACAATTAGATGACACCTTTTAAGTACCTGCGCTTGATCTGAGCTTTTGGTGATGTTGCATGAAGGCATCTCAGATGCTGCTAAATTTAAAGGGAGTTTAAAAGTCGAGTGTGCTGTCCTGCCACCGGGTAACAAAGTAGCTGCAATCCCAGAGGAAGCCACAGCTACTGCGATGTCCTGATGCTGCCTAACTTCTGCAAGGAGAAGCTTTGTTATAAATGTTTTCCCTGTCCCTCCAGGAGCATCGAGGAAGAAGATTCGTCCATCACGTTGGCGTACACTGTTAATAATAGCTGTGTAGGCCTGCAGCTGGTCCGGAAGTAATTTATGCTTGTTTTCAGCAATGTAGTTTGAAAGCGCTTGAGTGTCGTAAGATGTTGAAATAACAACGGGTGACGTTTGGAGTAAAGGGAAATGAAAGTGTCGCCTCTGGAGTTTGCAAATGACCACTATACTGATAGGTAACTGTGCAAACAAAATTTACAATCGATAAATGTCTTAGAACAACCAGTCACTCATCTGGGAAGGCCTTGAAATCAATGTTACCAACTGGGGATTATGTGTGTCGCAGTGATAATAGAAAGGAGGTCTGCAACGAAATAATTTTACTCAACACTTTGCAAGTGAATCAGTGGAGGCAAAGATGCGTCTCATTTACTTGACAATTTATGCACCACATTGCAGAAATCACAATGTAAGTATATCTGAAAGGGTAGTCTTACACTGTTGTACCGTTGAATTACAAATAATGCTCATCTGTTATGTTCGGGTTAAAATTTCATCAACATCAAAAATATATGAATTTTCATGGGAGTTATGGCCGTTATGCAAAGAATATAATTTCCAAATTTCATAAAGATCCATTCAGTACTTTTGACGTAGTTTTGGATAAGAAAACAAATGACTAATGTGTGTGTTTGTGTGCATGTGTATGTGTGTGTGATGGGTGTATATATGTATAGATATCTGTATGCATGTATATATGTATATATGTACATATTACATGTACATCTATATATATATATATACATCTACACATATGTATACATATACATGTATGCATATAGATCTCTCTCTATATATATATCTATACATATACGTGTACATATACATCTATATGTATACATATACATCTATATGTATACATATACATCTCTCTATCTCTCTCTTTCTTTCTCTCTCTCTCTCTTTCTTTCTCTCTCTCTCTCTTTCTTTCTCTCTCTCTCTATACATATACGTGTACATATACATCTATATGTACACATATACATCTCTCTCTCTCTCTCTCTCTCTCTCTCTCTCTCTCTCTCTCTCTTTCTCTCTCTCTCTGAAAGTATCTGTCATTACAGTATCGAAATGGTGTACATATACATTTATATGTATACATATACATCTCTCTGTCTATCACTTTCTTTCTCTCTCTTTCTCTGTTTCTCTCTCTCTCTGAAAGTATCTGTCATTACAGTATCGAAATGTGATTGTTTCAGTTAGTGGAATAGTTTCATTTTTAAAGTGAAAGTATTTGACATGAGTGTTTTTGTTTCACTTTTGACACGTAATATTTAAATAGTGGAGGAGATATTATGTTGCCGTGTGCTCGAACTCTGCAAGAAGTTAAAAAAATTTTTTGACTAAAACACAACTGGAACCCTAAGTAAGGCATGTGTAAAATTTGAATGAAATTGGTTGAGTACTTCTCGAGTTTTAGGGATTCACACAGACAGACAGACAGACAGACAGGCAGACAGACAGACACACACACATTCTCATTTTTATATATATAGATATTCAGGACATTTCCAAACGAAAGTATTTAAACATTCAAATATTCTTGAGCAATAGCGAGATGTAACGAGATAAAAATTTAGAAAAGGACGCATGGCACCATATTTCCGGTGATCGCAG
>NC_142943.1:43549910-43552410 GCF_046866305.1 Octopus bimaculoides | reverse complement strand
CACACATGTATATATTCCTGAAGGCAGCAATTGAAACAGTTGTCTTTCGCTTTCCAATGCTTGTTGGTTAAAACTCGTCAGAGCGTGCATGCACGCGCGTCTATGTGTGTATGTGTGTGTGTGTGTGTGTGTGTGTGTATGTGTGTGCTGTGTGCATTCCTGTGTGCTGTATGTGTGGTTGAGTATACTTGGAGTCGCAAAATATGGAAATGTCTTAATTAGTAGCTTGTTCTGGGAATTTGGTGAGACCATAATTGCGAATTATTGGTCCATTTGGTAGAACAGTAGACATACTCATGGAATTGGGTTTCGGAACGTCGCAACATCGAACGAGACACGAATTGGAATCGTTGCTGGTTAATTACAGATTCATAATAAAACCTATACTTGTTTGTGTATGTAAGTGTGCGTTTGCGTGTGTGCGTGTGTGTATGTATATGTGTGTATGTATGTGTATGAGTTTGCGTGTGTGTGTGTGTATGAACGTGAATATTATCGATCTGGCGGAGGGAAAGAGAGATATCACTTGAAATGGAGAAACAAAGTGAGAGACAGATATATAGATATAAAATACATTGATATATGAGAGTAAGTTAGAGAGAAATAGATAGAAAGTTAGATAGATAGATACATAGGTTAGTAGGTAGGGAGTTGGTAGGTAGGTAAGTAGAAGACAGAAGGGGTAATTGCGAGAAAAACTGGATGTTCATAAACACAATACAGCCGTATAGAAAGAAATAATTCGAGATCGAACTCTCTCTCTCTCACACACACATATATATACTGAGAAAGAGAGAGAGAGAGAGAGAGAGAGAGAGAGAGAGAGAGAGAGAGAGAGAGAGAGAGAGAGAGAAAGAGATAGAGATAGAGAGAGAGAGAGAGAGAGAGAGAGAGAGAGAGAGAGAGAGAGAGAGAGCGGGAGAGAGAGAATGTTCGATAAAACAGATTGCATGATTGGCAGGGACACAGACATATTGATAGAAAATTGCTAGATACAAAGAATGATAGACAGAAAGGCAGATAGATAGAAAGTAAGATATATAGACAGAGATAGCCAGACAGATAGATAGATAGACCAAAATTTTTGAAGATAATTACTATTAGTCGAGGTTAATGAGAGACCCTCTAAATTCTTGTTTTGCTGAACTTCCTCCTCTTCCCACAAACATTGATGTAAATATTGAATGGTCATATGGTTAAGCTAACAAGGGAAGACATAAGCAATGTTGGCCTAAATGGTGGGTATGACAGAATATTCTCTTAATTGAAATTTCTCTGAGAACTGGAGAAAACAATAGCATAGCAGTCATTGGTAGCGACTTTGAAGGAAGAAAAGGGAGACAATCTCTAGAAATTTAATTATCCGTTTCCAAAAGTTTATTTACATATTTAATGAAAAATATGATTTTTGCTGGTAGCGAAGGTGAGAACTGGAAATATGTTTTCTGTTTTGTTAGAACTTATCTACTAGAATTTATTTCAATTGAGCTACTAAAAACTAGAAATCTGATTTCTATTTATTTGCATTTCGTTGATTTCCCCTCGCTCCTGTTTTTTTTTACTCTGTTTTTCGCTCCATTTTTTTACATTTCTTATAAGTTACATAATTATATAATTTTAGAATTTTATTCTTTTACTTGTTTCAGTCATTTGACTGCAGCCATACTGCAGTGCCGCCATACTGCAATGCCGCCATACTGCAGTGCCGCCATACTGCAGTGCCGCCTCGAAGGGATTTTTAGTCGAACAAATCGACCCCAGGACGTATTTTATAGCCTTGTGCTTATTCTACCAATGTCTTTTGCCGAACCGCTAAGTTACGGTGAAGTAAACACTATAACACCGGTTGTCCGGCGGTGATGGGAGGATAAATAAACCAGTTAAGGATCGTAGCTGATCATACAGAGAGACAGGAAGAGATAAGCAAAGAACAAGATGAATTGGGGTGGCTTTTCGGTGGAGGTAAATATGCTAAGACAGGTAGATTTGCACAAAAAGAAGAGAAAATGCTTAGCTGTCTGTCTATCTATCTATCTATCTATCTATCTATCTATCTATCTATCTATCTATCTATCTGCCTGTCTGCCTGCCTGTCTGCCTGTCTGCCTGCCTGTCTGCCTGTCTGCCTGCCTGTCTGCCTGTCTGCCTGCCTGTCTGCCTGTCTGCCTGCCTGTCTGCCTGTCTGCATGCCTGTCTGTCTGTCTGTCTGTCTGTCACCCCATATTATAATGCTGTCTGTCACCCCATATTATAATGCTGTCTGCCACCCCATATTACAATGCTGCATTAGAAAGGTCTAACTTCAAGAATAGCATACACTACATTGAACCAAGTATAAATAGATCAAGAAGACGTAGACAGAAGAAAATCTTATGGTTCAACCCACCTTAGAGCATGAGTGTAGCTACTAACATAGCTAGAAAATTCTTAAAACTAATAGACAACTACTTTCCACATTCACACAAATACCACAAGATCTTCAACAGGAATTTCAGCCATG
>NC_142943.1:43529910-43544910 GCF_046866305.1 Octopus bimaculoides | reverse complement strand
TAACATCGATCTCCTGATATTACTATAGTGAATATTGATGAAAGACTAATGAGTTTATTAATTTGTGTTTTCACTTTTGTTTTTACATAAATTATTCAAGATCCAATTTTACTTCATTGACACAAAACAAATATACTTTAATTAATGAGTCTACATCATTAGTACCCCCTCCACAACCCCCACCGCATACCCATCTAGTAATATCAATATCTGCCCACAACAATCACCCTGTATTCAACTTCCTGTCATTTTTATATTTTCACAGCCATATTTATCCACATTCAAACAATGTACCCACACTATCCGCTCTGTTCTTTAGTAGTATTGGCCCACAACTTCCGACTTTCTTTCATCTACCCACATTACCACATTCTTTGATTATACTCCATCCACCCATATCTCACCAGCTACCTACATTTTCACATCAAGCCACATAGCTCCATCCACCCACATTTTATCGTCTACACAGATTTCTTCATCCACCCACATTTTTATATCCAATCATATTTCACCATCTACCCAAATTTTCACATCCACCCATATTTGTCTATCTATCAACACTTCCTTACCTACCCATGATACTCTGTCTACCAATATTTGCTGCTCTGCTCATACTTTCTCATCTACTCACACTCTTAATCTATCCATAAACACCATCTGCTCATATTTCGTATCACTCTATTCTATTCAATCAGTCCCTATGTCACCATCAAGGACCTATAAAGAGGCTGATCTATTTAACTCCCATTCTATGTCTAATTATTTTCCATCCTGCATCTGGTCACTACCCGTATGGCTATCCAGATAAAAATCAACTCCAGTAAAGTCTGAACTGATTATTTACAGTTGATAAAGACGGAAGTAACAGTGATTAATGGGAGAAAAATAAGGCGAGTATTTCAATTTTTGGAGTTGCAAAACTGTTAAAATGTATACATGAAGTCTAAGTAAACGTGAAAAACTGGATAAATTAACCACTCGACTTCGGGGGTCGAGTGGACATTGCGCCTCTTTCTTTCATTCTTGCATATTATCATTTTATTTTAATTTTCCTTCTACTATCATCATTCGCTTTTGTAATTTTTAGTTCCCCGATTGTATGTTTGTTACGTTTTGTACTGTCTGTGTGTTTTGTGATGTCCTATAAAAACTCTTTGTATAGCCTTTTTGGGTAATAAACAAATCGTTATTTCGTCTGCCGTTACGTTCTGAGTTCAAATTCCGCCGAGGTCGACTTTGCCTTTCATCCTTTCGGGGTCGATAAATTAAGTACTAGTTGCGTACTGGGGTCGATCCAATCGACTGCCCCTCTCCCCCAAAATTATTTCGGGCCTTGTGCCTAGAGTAGAAAAGAGAGCCGTTTCATCAAGACTGAAATAAATAAAGATACTTGACGGTTTGCAAATCGAGAATGGAGACTTCACAAAACAAGAAATAGAAAGAGCTACTAGTAACCTGAAAGAAGGAAAACAAACTGGTCCTGACAACATCCCACCAGAAGTACTAAAAAGATGTGATTAGACGAATCATCCTTGAATTTGCAAACAAACTACTAAATGACAATGTGAAGCCAAAACAATGGTCTGCAATAGACTTGCTGCCGCTACCCAAAACTGGAGACCTAAGTGATATTGGGAATTACAGAGAGATCAGTCTGTCATCCATTGTTGCAAAAATGGTCAACAAAATGATACTTCACTGAATATAACCTAAGATAGACAAACAATTGTGACCAAATCAAAATGGATTCAGATGAGGACGGTCAACAACATCTCACATTGTCGCACTTCGAAGACTGGTAGAGGGAGTTAAGAGCCATAACAGGAAGGCTATCATTATCTATGTAGAATTTTAAAAGGCTCTTGATTCAGTACATAGAGAAATGATGAAGAAGATACTTAAAGCATATGATATTCCACCAAGAATTCTGAGAGCAATAAGGAAGCTGTATGAGAACAGCAGAGCGAAAGTGATCACTCTTTATGGAGAGACAGAATACTTTGAAGTCAAAGCCGGAGTATTACAAGGAGACACACTAGCACCTTATCTCTTCGCCATCGTTCTGGGCTGCGTAATGCGCAGAACATACGAGGGCAAGGAAAAAGAACTGGGATGCAAACTGCATAGGCAAATAAACAGACCACATCAAGCAATAACAGTGACTGACATAAACTATGCTGATGACCTGGCATTACTAACAGAGAGGACAGATCAGGCACAGGAGGTGCTGAGCAGATTAGAACAAGAATCAGGGAAGGTAGGATTGTATTGCAACGCAAAAAAAACAGAGCTGCAAGTATTCAACCACGAAATACCTGTGTCAGTGAAGAGAGAGAGAGAGAGAGAGAGAGAGAGAGAGAGAGAGAGAGAGAGAGAGAGAGACGGTAAGTCGCTGAAGGTAGTTGAAAATTTCAAATACCTTGGTGCGTGGACACAAAGTACTGAAAAAGGCATCGTAGCAAGGAAAGCTCTTGCCTGGGGCGCATGCCATAAGCTGAGAAAAGTATGGAGTTCAAAGTTAGCAGGAAATTGAAAGCGAGGTTGTTTCTGGCAACAGTGGAGTCTGATCTTCTATACGGGGCTGAAACATGGACGCTCACTAAAGCATCGAAGAAGTAGTTGGACGGTTGCTATACGAGGGTTCTTAGAATGGCACTCAATGTCTCCTGGATGAGTCATACAACAAACGCTGACTTATACCAGGGACTACCAAAAATAACATTAAAAATAGAGCATAGAAAGATGAGGCTAGATGGACACTGCATCAGACAAACCGATTGAATTACTAACAAGGTAGAGCTCTGGCAACCAACGGAAGTAAGAACTAGGAGAGGAAGGAGGAAGACGACCGATATCGACAACTTGCTGGGGGATACTGGTATGGAAAGGGTACAGGAACTGAGGACCACTATGGAAGATCGAGATGAATGGGGAAAACGTGTGGAAACAGTCTTGGGGCGTTCTGGGGGACGACATAGATAGATAGATAGAAATAAATTGAGACACGTTTTATTGAGACTAAAATAAATCGAGAGCCATTTATCTTAGTTATTTTATCTACTCAAGTTTTATTTTTGGCTTATAAAGGGACTGTATAACTGATGTATCAACTTTCAGAAACCCTAGTATATAACTGAAGCTTTTTATAAAGATTGAATTCTAACGGAACCCTCTCAGATTCAGAATGTGGTATATAACAAGTACTTATTTACTGACAGGGAAACTAAAAAATAAAACAACATCCAAAAAGCGGTTACACTAAATGCGTTTATATACAACCATAGGGTAGATCACTTAATATAGATATAATCAATGTGTATTTGAAACATCGCTTTGACGTGCAGTCTAGACAGAGTTGTAATTACCACGAAATTCTAAAGATTTGTGGGTCATTTTCAATAAGTAGATGTTCTGGAATACTAATTTACATTTTACAGAGTAAATTAATGGAATCCTCACCCTACCTACTTCTGTTTTACTTCGCATCTTTCTACCATACAAATTATTTTGTGTATTTTTGAAACACAATAAATTTGTGTCAACGTCAAAACTTAAAACCTGAAAGTAATTATATATATCTATCGATAGAAAGATAGAGTGACAGATAGATATAAATATTGATACACCTGTATGGGTTTATAAATATGTGTGTATATGTATATACTTACACATGTATATGTTTGTGTTTATGTGTGTGTTTGTGTGTGTGCGTGCACGCGCACGTGTGTATGTGTGTGTGCTTTATTACACCCAACACTCTTATCTACTTTACCTCCCATCTCTCTGCCGAAGAAAGAGTTTTTAACTTTTATATATATTTTTCTACACTGAAAAAAAAAAAAATTGATATGTGTCAAATGTTAAACTGTAAAACAAGAAAAATCATTTTATACATCCGCATGGACAACATATACTCATAAGCAATACGCACATGGATATGTAGATATACATATGGGTATATATATATATATATATATATATATATATATATATATATATATATATATACATGCATATATATATATATATGTATATTTATACATATATATGCATATATATGTATGTATATATATATGTATATATATATATATATATATATATATATATATATATATATATATATATATATATATATATATATACACATGTATATACATACACACACACACACAGATATATATATATATATACACAACACACACATACATATATGTATGTATATGCTGTAGGCCTGAATGTGTGCAAACAATTCGCAGATAACCGCACGCGCACTTGAGTCTCATTTAAAATATTAGATTGCTTACACACATTACATACAAAACACTCCCCACTGCGTATGTATAGTTAGTGTATGGGTAAATATTTAGCAACTATAACGAAAGATAAAATTTTGTTGAGAAACGATTAATGAAAAAGCTCAATAAAAGTGCAAATAATGAGATGCCAGGTGATAATATTACATACAATCATATATATATATATATATATATATATATATATATATATATATATATATGTATGTATGTGTGTGTGTGTGTGTGTGTGTGTGTGTGTGTGTGTTGTTGTACTTGGGGATGGTCATATTGCCAGTTTACCCAATAAAAACACACGCACTGTATATTTGGTGTTAATTTGCTTCAGCTTTATATTACATTAATCCTATTTCGGCCAGATTTCTTTCGTCACACTTCTGTGACCTCATCAGTGGTCCTTTGCTTTCTTATGTGTGTCTCACCTTGCTAACTACCAGCCATTTTGTATTTTGTATTGCTATTGTATGTATATATATATATATATATATATATATATATATATATATATATATATATATATATATATATGTATATATATATATATATATATATATATATATATATATATGTGTGTGTGTGTGTGTGTGTGTGTGTGTGCGTGTGTGTGTTTGTTTGTTAGGCAGATAGTACGATGTTATACAAAATATAATGAAGTCACCTATTGAAATCATTTTGTATTCAGTCCAGTCTATTACACTACACACACACACACACACACACACACAGACACACACACACACACACACACACATATGTATATATACGTATACATACATATATATGCGTGTGTGTGTATGTAAGTGCGTGCGTGTATGTGTGCATATACATATATAAACGTGTATGTATAAGTGTATACATGTATATAGATACGTGCGCATATCTATCTATCTATCTATCTATCTATCTATCTATCTATCTATCTATCTCTGTCTCTGTCTGTCTGTCTGTCTGTCTGTCTGTCTGTCTCTCTCTCTCTCTCTCTCTCTCTCTATATATATATATATATATATATATATATATATACACAATTGTGTGCGTCTGTGTGTGAGTGTGCTTGTGTCTATCTGTTTGTCTGTCTGTCCGTCAGTATATATACATGTAAATGTATTTTCAAACAGTTTCTTCTAGTTTCTGCCCATCTGAATTTCTGTGCCACGCTGTTTCGCTTTCCTTACCCACTCCTTTCTCCTCGGTATTTTCAAATTGTGTATGTTTATATCAATCAGTCACTTATTACAAACTGAATTAAAATCTGTTACATAATTACTGTCTACTAATTTAGGAAAATAAGATCAAATTGGCTATCTTCCAGCAGGTTAAATTTGTATCACTCTCTAAAATGCCAGCCTGTTTCCTTTCCTCTATCCTTTAATTATTATTGATTCTGAAATAATTGGTTAAATCTTTTTTTAAAATTTTCATCTGACTATATTTTACTAATTTACATCAATTATTTTTCTGTTTGTTTAGAAACTAAACTTCAATTGTCTTTACGACAGTTTCGATCTTTCCTGCCAGATATCGTTCGTTGCTAAGATGTTTATTGCTTTTGACTGTACTAATCGATCGAAAGGGACGGTAGGACACACAGACATTTTTCCCCTCCCAGAGAGCGGCATATTTATATTTATTATGTATATACATATATTTATTTATAAATTTGTGACAAGGTACTTATTTGCGCGTGTGCACGTGTGTGTGTGTGTGTAAAAAATAAATAATCACTGAATAAAAAAGTGAATACATTAAATAGAGTAAAATTTTTCTCTCCCTTAAAGAAATGATTGTCAGTTTCAAAAATCAAGGCTTTTCAAGCTATTGTGAAAAATGTGGATGTTTGGCACGTGCACACACACACACACACACACACACACACACACACACACACACACACACACACACACACACACACACATACAGAGTGCGATGGATAAATTGTCGCCATTTTATATTTCTAATTCCTCGCTTACGCATTGTTTGTTTTTGATTTTGTCGACTATTTAGTGTAGTAGGGTTAGTTTGGCATCGTCTGTCAGAAAAGCAGCACCATGACGCAGTTCACTGTGCCAGAAATCTGGAAATGACATGCTCTACTGCTTAGCATTCGCGCCGGAAGCTCCACTACAAACATTTCAGAGTGTTTCGGTGTCAATCTGAGGACAGTGCAAAGGATTCGGAAAGAGTTGAATGAATCTAATGGTGATTACGAAGATACGCCAGCTTGAAAAAACTCACTCTGATCGTTCTGATAAGAAAAGAACTCCAGAATTTGTTGGTGAAATCCAGGCCAAGATTGACAATGATCCCTCCAAGTCAATCAGGTCCATTGCCAGGGATATGGGAGTGTCTGTGTTTCTTATCAGGCAGGTAGTCATGAAACATTCGGTATTCCGCATACAAGATGAGAAAGGGTCAATTTTTTCCCAAGCCATCAAAGACAAGACGAAAGACCTACTACGAATTATTTGAACTCAAGCATCTCCTCCAACTGAACATGCTTTGTTTTTACTCAGACAAGAAAATGTTCTACTAGGACCAGATGGTGAACACACGGAACAATCGTTGGCTTACCGAGTCCCGAAAGCATGTACTGAGAGTGATAAAAATCAAACGTCCAGTCAACATCATGGTGTTTGGAGTGATCACTAGTGATAGTGAAGTTATGCCTCCGCCATTCATCTTCCCACATGGCCTCAGACTCAACACAGAGGTCTACATCACATGCCTAAGTCACATGCCTACGTTACATGCCCTCTACCAAGAGGGTGGCTGCTGGAAGACCCTACGTCTAACAACAGGACTCTGCACCATGCCACAGAAGCACGAAGACCCAATCATTGCATTCAGACAATTTCTATGACCACATCACCAGCAGAACTCCTTGTAACACCAAAGGTGAAATGAAGGCAATGACGAGGGCAGCGTTCACCAACGTAAGCGAGAAGACCGTCCAGAAGAGACTCTGTGAGAACTCTGACAAGTTGCTCTCCAAGGCGGCACCAGGCCACGCGCATTTACACTGCCTGATCTGAGTAGGGTCATGTAAGATCAAAGTATAGAAGCGGAAGAGCGCACTTACCATTATTTAGTTGGCGAGGAGAGGACGGATGGCGAACAGAGGATTGTTACCACGCCGGATAAAATACTCGGTGGCATTTCTTCCTGCTTTACGTTCTGAGTTCAAATGTCACCGAGATCAGCTTTAACTTTCATCTTTTCGGGGTCGATAAAATAAGTAGCAATTGCGCACAGGGGTCGATGTAATCGACTTATCCCCTTCCTCAAAGTTGCTGGCCTTCTGTCAAAATTTAAAATTACCATTAAAGGCAGCAAAGTGGCAGAATCGTTAGGACACCGGCCAAAATTCTTAGCGGCAGTTCGTCCGTCTTTATGTTCTGAGTTCAAATTCCGCCGAAATTAACTTCGCCTTTCATCCTTTCAGGGTCGATAAAATAAGTACCAGTTGAGCATTGGGGCTAATGTAATCGACTTATTCCCTCCTCCGAAATTGGTTGCCTTGTGCCAAAATTTTGAAAGCATTATTATTATTATCATTATTATTATTATTATTATTATTATTGTTGTTGTTGTTGTTGTTATTATTATTATTGCGGTGAGGTGGCAGAGTTGTTAGCGCACTGGACGAAATGCTTAGCGGTATTTCATCCGTCCTTACGTTCTGAGTTCAAATTCCGCCGAGGTCGACTTTGCCTTTCATTCTTTCGGGGTCGATAAAATAAGTACCAGTTGAACACTGAGGTCGATATAATCGACTAATCCCCTCTACCCAAAATTGCTGCCCTTGTGGCAAAACTTGAGACCATTATTATTATTATTATTATTGGAAATGTGCTGTGCGTGAGAAGACCCGGCAAGCCAAGTAAGATCGTTGCCAGTGCCCCTGGACTGGTTCTTGTGCGGGTGGCACATGAGATGCACCATTTTGAGCGTGGCCGTTGCCAGTACCGCCTGACTGGCTCCTGTAGGATTTTCGAGCGAGATCGTTGCCAGTGCCCCTGGACTGGCTTGTGCGGGTGGCACATAAAAGACACCATTTCGAGCGTGGCCGTTTTCGTGCGGGTGACACGTAAAAGCACCCACTACACTCTCTGAGTGGTTGGCGTTAGGAAGGGCATCCAGCTGTAGAAACTCTGTCAAATCAGACTGGAGCCTGGTGTTGCCATCCGGTTTCACCAGTCCTCAGTCAAATCGTCCAACCCATGCTAGCATGGAAAGCGGACGTTAAACGATGATGATGATGATGATGATTATTATTATTATTATTATTATTATTATTATTACTCGGTGAAATAAACTTTTAAAATAGGGAATTTGAAAAACATGCATTTGTAAAAAGACAAACAAAATTAAAGAAACCAGTAGTAGTTGTAGTAGTAGTGGTGGTGGTGGTGGTGATGGTGGTGGTGGTGCTGCTGATGGTCGTTTCGATTGAGCATAGCTAGACATCGGGGAATCAGATTGTATAGATGGGTTGCCAAAAGTAATTAGAATTAACTTAATGGCACCAGTAAAGCTGATAGCAGAAACATCATCGTAAGGGCTACACAGCAATAGCAACAGCGTTAATGTTTGGAGCCATTGAATGCGTTTGTGTGCGTGTGTATATTTGTCGTTTCTGTTTTTGTTATGCATTATTATATTTCGTAGATTCATCGTTAAAGCCATTACGCCAAATTCATTAGAAAATGAAAAACAAAACATTTATATTCAGGTATTTATTTTTTGTACTTTTGTATTTTTTTTTTTGCATCTTTGTTGTTTTTTTTAATCAATTTTTGTTAAGTGTGATATGTCATTAATTATGCTTTCTTAATAACAGCCTCTAATCAGCCTCAATTACTACTACTACTACTACTACTACTACTACTACTACTACTACTACTACTACTACTACTACTACTACTGCACTGCTGTTGCTGCTGCTGCTGCTGCTGCTGAGAAAGTAACTGATATCGCAGTTATACCATACTTTATTGGGAAATATCACTGGAAATTTTCACCGAAAACGATGTATTTGCTTTTATCGAGTTTTCGATAATTACCAACACTACAGAAAACAATAACAGCAACAATAATAATGGCAATTGCATAATTACAATAACAACAATAGTAATAATAACGATAGTGAGAATTATAACAAAATGATAATAATAATAATAATAATAATAATAATAATAATAATAATAATAATAATAATACAAGGGATTTCATTTCTATAGTTACATATTTATTCATATTCTTATTTTTATTGTATTCGGCCTTATGTTATATTATTTGTTGTATTATATTTCATCTTATATTAAATTTTATATTAACAATTTTTAACTAATTTTCATGTTTGTTTTTCTTGGAATCATTATGTTTGTTATCATAGTGAAACTAATGTGTTTCGCATATTGTTTTTTGTAAGACGGGTTCTTTTATTTCTTTTGTTTATTTGTGTGCGTGCGTGTGTGTATGTGTGTGTGTGTGCGCGCGCGTGTGCTTATTTTTCTTCTGGCAAGTTGAGTTCTGGTTTTGTTTGTTTTTTTTTAAATCCGTTTCTTTCATTTGTAATTCTTTCTTTTTTTTTGTTATTATTTTGTCCGGAATTATAGATTTATAATTAATTCTACAAAGATTCGTTGAAGCAGCAGTGATAATGCAGCAGTGATAATTAATTTTCGTTCGACTCTTGCCATGGACACAACACACAGCTGGCTGTGTAGTTAGGGCTGAGGGCTTAAAGGTCTGACACAGTGGGGTCATTCATAACACAAAGTTAGTGCAAATAGGGGCTGCAGAGTGAAGAAGTTTCTTTCACTATTTTGAGATCCTGTGCTTGATTCTATTGTGTACCACATTAAATGTGAGTCTTCTAAGGTGGTAGACAGAACAGATGACATCTATACTTTGAAAAGAACCCATCTAAAGATGGTTGAGGACTTTACCTACTTGGGAATTATCAGTGCTTCAACAGAAAGAAATGTCCAGGGAAAAGCTGCAAAACCACAGAAATGCCCTGGACAGACTCAGAATACTAATGACTTGTGGGGACACCATATTTCATTATGCAACCATGATATACTACAAAATATATTAAACGCTTTATAAGTCAATGCTATGTCCTAATGTGTTAGCAGTGCCATTAAATCAGTTGTTAGGTTTATCTCTACAGATTTTCTATAGAAAATTTGTTACGAATTTGCATATCCCAATGCTTTTATAGTAAGCAACAATGCGATGGAAGATGGAAAAATTGGTAATGGGTGTATATGCATATTTCTGGAGTTCTTGCTCCTTCTTCAGTACTACATCTAACCCATTAACCATCCATGAACTCATTGCTCAAATAGCCACTAGATATAACGGTGTAACTCTATACTAATCTTACATATATACACCCATTACCTATTTTTCCATCTTCGATCGCATCGTTGTTTACCCTAGATGTATTCGGATACGAAACGTTGTAATACACCAGAGCTGACTATAATTTATATACAAAATCTGTTGAGATAACCTTAACAAGAGACTAAGAATAATATGAATGTCCTCTATTCCTGGCAACATGAAGAAGGCTTTCTTAAAAGCAGTTGCTAAATCAATGCTTCTTTAAGGCTCTTCCGCAAGGATGCTAAACAAGAGTTTTCAAAAGAAGCTTGGCGAAACATGCACAAGAATGTTTCGTGCAGTTCTCAATCTTTCTTGGTAGCAACACTTTGCAAAGCAGTGACTGTGTGGCAGTCTTCCTACCATCACCTCGGTAATCAGAGGAAGATGTTATGTAAAAGCAAGGATGAAATATCCAGCGATCTACTATTCTGAAAACTCATGCAAAGACACACAAAGAGTGAACGGCACACCTAGAACAACAAATGTTGATCAATTTGCGGATAACACTGGTTATGAAACTTAGGACATGAAAATTGCTAGGGAAGATCGAGATATCTGGCGTGGAAGAGTGGTAATACTTTGGGCAAATCGCTCCATTTGATAGACATGCAGAAAGCAAACAGACAAATAGACAGGCAGAGAGTAGAGAGACAGACAGACAGACAGACAGACATATAGATAGATGGATAGATAGATAGATAAGCAGAACTTTTAGACAATACCTTGTCTAGGAACCTTTGGAGTACCCGTTCGTCCAAAACCTGTGTAAAAGTAGAGGATTATATTTGAGACCGGCAAACTTACTCTGTAAAATAATGTTATAGCTATAGAAATCTAAACAAGCAAATAAATATTTGTGAAGCAAACTTTTCAACCTGACAACTATGCAAGTTATGCCTATGTCCATATATGTATGTAGTTGCGTGTGTGTGTGCACATGTGTATGTGCATGTGTATGTGTGTGTGATTATTGACAGGTAAAAATGCTTGAAAATAATACTATATATATATGCACATATTTACTTGGGCACGAATACATGCTCGTGATGTTATCATAAGCGGGAGAAAATAGAGAAAAGTGTAAGATGTAAGACTAGTAGAGCCGAAATTGAAAATCCGGAATCTGCAAATAAACATGAAATATTGATAAGGCTTTTTATGACTTTTCTGTCTCTAAACGAAATTTTACGCGAGTGCTAGAATCCCCGATGTATTTTGCAATATTTCGATAATTGGGAATTTGACGAGAGAGACATAATGAAAGAGGAAACAACATTTTTGTCAGCACTCTATAGTTTCTAGAACTTTCAACCCTTATTATGGCAGATATCAATTATTTCTGTCATTGACACAAAGCAACAAATTATCAGTGTGGGTCAATGATTTGTTATTATGGCTGAGAGATTAAAGAGCTGACAGATATGGCCATTTATATCACATCAGCCAGTTTTGATTTCGTGCAGTTTAGGGACTGAATGGTGAAAGAGTGTGAATTTCAATCATGAAATACTGAGTTTGATTCCATTATGTTGTACCACTGCAGTCATGTGTCTTCCTATCTTGTGCATGTGTTCGGAGTAATTATATCGACTTTCAGTACTTGGCTTATCTTTTTCCTTATCGTCAATAAAAGGAGAAAAGACAAGCTGATTTGAACTTACAACATTAAAAAAATCTCCTAACGAAATACTGCAAGACTTCGCCAATTCGTCAGCATTTGATAAAGCATAGGCACGTGACTAGATATTCAAGATGGGAGCTATCAGGTCAAATCGACGTCAGTACATGCAATTGACTCACTGCAGTTATCGAGAGTTACTTTAGCTCCCTTAATAATAATTTTAAGCACCTGAGAAATTTAAGGTGATAAAATAAGTACTTTTGTCGCCCTCAGTATTGATTGCACACCTCTTTTTCTGAGTTCAAATCCCGCCGGCAACAGGAAAGTGTGCACCATTTATCAATAAATAGAATGGCTTTTCCAATTGATTTTTTAAAAATGACTACTGTCTATCAAAATTATTTCCAAGTTATAATATAGGCAGATACACACGCGCACGCACACACACGCGCACACACACACACACACACACACACACACACGCACACACACACACACACACACACACACACACACACACACACACACACACACACACACACACACACACACACACACACACACACACACACACACACACACATTCATGTAGCCTTTTATGAATATTTAGTAGCAGAACTAGAGTGAATGAAGGGCGGCAATTTTCGTGCTTTAGCACTTATCAAACTAGTAACAGATCGAGGGGTTGTAAAATTACATACCGGTAATGAAAGTAGTATTTCCCTGGATAGTTTTAGAACACTTATGAAAAGAATTACAATGTCACATGGATAATTCATATTGTTAAAAGTTTGTTCGTTATGCCGTTCAGTAAGTAAATATATAAATTAAGAAATGAAGAAAATTTGTGCTTACATAAACACATAAATGAGTGTGCTGTTGAATATAAATACAGAATATATATAAGGGGAGAATTAACAAAAAAACCCCCAAAAAACAAGACGAATTCAGGTGGTGTAGACAACAAAGACAACAAACAGATGTATTAATTTAAAGCTCGGGAAGTGAAAAAGTCTTTAACGTTTCGAGCCTAGGCTCTTCCATAGAAAGGGATACAGAAAGAAACAAGGAGAGAAAATAAAGAGAGAAATAAATAAATAAATAAATAAATAAATAAATAAATATATATATATATATATATATATATATATGTATGTATATATTTACATATATACATACATATACATATTTATTTATTTATTTATTTATGTGTTTCAGCCAAGTGGCTGCGGTCATGCTGGTGCACCACCGTGATTTTCACGTTCCTTGCATATATATATTTATATACACACACATATATTTCCCCGCACATACATGCATGATTATGGATTCACAACGAACACACACGCACGCATAACAACAGAAAAAAAAAGATGATATGCACACGCCAGAAAGGGTCACAGAAAATGAGAAAGCAACAATACTATGGGATATGCCAATACACACAGATAGAGAAATTAAAGCCAATAGACCAGATATAGTTGTCAGAGATCATCAAATAAAAATATGCTTTCTAATTGATGTATCAATACCAACAGATGACAACACATGGCTTTTCTGTAAAAGAAATGGAGTAAGCCTTGTGAAAAGATATGTTAGAAGGAAACTCAAAGAAACCCGTCGTGCAAATATATATATATATATATATATATATATATATATATATATATATATATATATATATATATATATATATACCTATATATATATATTTAGAATGGATAATAAAACGAATGGTTTACACCTGGTAGCTTACTGGTAAAGCATGATCACTTTCACAGTGATCGTTATGTATATGGCAAATGAAACACGGAAGATGGAGGCACATCTGCTCATTCCATTATCACAACCTAACATGTGGTCACAGCTGCTGTTGCTGTCAGTCAAAATACATTCAAATTGAGAATTGTGGATATATTATTTGCAGAGTTGTCGTATAATAAAACAAAGAATTGGAAATGCTTTGATGTTATTTATTCTCCTTTACACATGGAATTACGAAGTATTACATGTTAGATAGACATATAAGGGATTTCCTATCAGAAATTCTTTAGATAGAGACAAAAAAAAGTATAATACGACCATGATATCATTATACATTTTTTTCTCCGCTTGAAGAATTTCTAATAGGAAATTCATTATATGTCTATCTAAAATGTAATTCTTTTTAATTCCTATTAGCAAATGAAACACGTATAATGCTCCTCCTGCTGCTAGTACTGGCGACAACATAGGCAGTGGTGGTGAAGATTTCTTCTGGGGAAGGTAGCAAGTTTGGGCTACTATTTTTTCGATCCCTTTATTGCTTGTCATTTTCTAATTCACTGGTGCTGGTGTCGATGAAGCAGCTTTATTTTGACAATACACAACTGAGGAGATCAAACATGTAGTTACTATGGCAGCAGAACATAGTAATCATATGCCTCCTCCCCTGTCCAAGTGAATTCACGTTTTTGTGGTATTAATGTTTGAGAAGTTCTCAATTTTTATCAACACTCATGAATTTTCTTATCATTAGTACTGTAACTTCTTCAAATTAAAAATCATTTTCAATTCACCACATCAAGTATCCTCTACTTAAAAATAATTCCTGCATGCAGTAGGCATCGCCAGGAAATTTTCCATTGTCGTTGTTTTAAGTTGTCTAATCAGTGAATTATTATCTCACCA
>NC_142943.1:43514910-43524910 GCF_046866305.1 Octopus bimaculoides | reverse complement strand
AGAGCAATACTAATTTCAGCAACCACCAAAGCAACAACAGTAATGTCGAAAAAAAAAAACGCCAATGTTCGGAGCAACAACAACAGAAACAACGAAAGAACGAGCAAATTAGCAACACTATCAGCAACTAAACACTCCTATCAATAACAAAAAAAAAAGCAAAGAGGCAATGGACAGTTATACTTGCCCCTTTCCGAATGGGATCCCTAAGCATGACGCGTGGTGAAGATGATAGGGAACAATGGCAAAAGTAACGAACAAAAAAAAAAAAGAAAAAGAGCAGAACAAGACAAAGAGGGGGACACAAACGGACAAAACCTCTCAACAGCAACATACCAACACCACCTCCAACGACAACACCAATATTACTAACACCATTATCACCATCACAACTAACCATCATTACAGAAGCAGCCAACCGTACAAACACCAGCAAATACCCTCATTTCCACAAATCAAGAACAACAAAGAAACGTCACAAATTTTAGTAACGCAACATATACACAATCACAGACATCACCAACAATACACCAACATACATAAAAATGATACAAATAACACAAGACACATATAACCCCATAAAAACAAATAGCCTGATGAAGTAGGGCAGTGGTTCCCAACCTGGGGTTCACGGACCCCTGATGGTCCGCAAATGTATTACTGGGGGTCCGTGAACCAATTTCAAAATTTCATCGCGGGAAAACTTATTTAAATAAAGGGGTTGGGAACCATTGTTGGAAACCACTGTGAAAAGGATGGGAACCACTGAAGTAGGGAATTTTAGAAAAGAACATTATCAAAAGACTTTATGAAGAATTACTCGTGAAAACACCCACATCTCATAAGGGGGATGGAACCTCTATCCTTCTCTCTCACAAAATCACTGTAAATAGCTCTCTCCTCTGTTCTTTTTCACTATTTAACGTGATCTTGCTATTTCTTTACTATATTTCCTCTTTCCGGAAAAATAATACAAATGTTTCGGGAACTCAATCATCAGCAATAGTAACAACATTGAAAGTAGTGCCACGTATTCTGGTCAGTGAAATTGAAAATGCTGTCCAATTGATGCAAACAGATGGTATTACAACAGAAATATTAAGAGCAGAAGTACAGAGCAGTGGCAAGTCTTCATTTTACGCTTCAATTGCTATCATCTGGATGAGGGTAAAATTCTCTCTGTGGAAATTGTCAACTATCTTCTTGCTTCATAAAAGGGTAAAGGCCTCTTTCGGTCATGAATACCATGCGGTCATTGATGAAAGTTACCCTCGGAGGCACATGTCCGGGCAAGGTTGTTCATGAAAAACCAGCAGTCGCCCATGCATACCAGCCTACTCTCTCCACGCCGCCGATGTTTTCCAAGAGAAAAGCAAAGGCTACTACAGCTTGGCAGCAGTGATGTTGCAACTCATTTCTACAGCTGAGTGAAGTGAAGCAACGTGAAATAAAGTGTCTTGCTCAAGAACACAACACACTCCCCGGTTGGGAATCGAATTCACTACCTCATGATTGTGTGTCTGACGCTCTAACCACTGAGTCATGTGCCTTTATAAAAAAGGTGCTAAAGAAAATTTTAAAACCTACCGTCTCATATGTCTCTTTTCTAACCTGTATACTATATTTACAAAGGTCATAGTCACCATACTATCGAAACATTTTGACAGCCAGTAACTGAGAGAGTAGATCCATGCTTAGAATAGTGTTACGAGAGCATATTCGAAATAAAATAATTCGAGAACGATGTGATTACAGAATTTAAAAAAAAGCACAAGTTCTGTTAGGCCAAACATGCCGTATGGTTTACAGACAACAGGTAGACTCGTGCAGTGGCCGAGTGGTATCCAAGAGATTTGAAAAGGTCACTTGAAAGGTCTCCACGACGATAAGAAGATGATTTGGGTCAAGACGTAAAAGAATGGCGCAATCAAACCAGAACTGGAAGCGCATTGTAAATTGTGACCAGCGGTGTACAATAGAATCTGATGATCTCGTCGATACTGTGATATATGTGTATATACATACATACATACATATATATATATATATATATATATATATATATATATATATATATATATATATGTGTGTGTGTGTGTGTGTGTGTGTGTGTATGTGTGTGTGTTTATGCGTGTGTGTGTGTGCGTGTGCGTGCGTGTGTGTTTGCTTGTGTGTGCATGTGTGAAATAATTCGTTTTTAACCGTTGAACAGCTATAAATAATCCTTTCTTATAAAGGCACAAGGCCTGAAATTTTGGGGGAGGGGACTAGTCGATTACATTGACCCCAGGATGAAAGGCAAAATCGACCTCGGCGGAATTTGAACTGAAAATGTAAAGACGGAGGAAATGACGCTAAGCGTTTTGACCGGCGTGCAAACGATTCTGTCAGCTCGCCACCTTCAGCTATAAATAATAGCGTAAATATTGGCTTAAACACCTCTTTGGACACAAACAGGCGAAGGCACAAAAAGGCGAAGGCACAAAAAGGCGAACCCCCATTTGTTTGTAAACATGATAATCGTTCTCCCATTGAACGAAAGCAACACTTTGATTTCTTCTGCTACATTTTAGAAACTTTGTTGCTACGGGGTAGAACTGAGCGTTGTTTACGTCATAAGAATTAAAACTTCTAGAGATCGTGGAATAACTTGTTTTAACGAGGGAATTTGAAGTTGATAAAGGTATAAATAATAGCGTGTAAATATCGGGTTATTTTTACAGAATGTGTGCATTCAAGTCCCACAGGCAGCCTCGACTGTTTCTATCTAAAAGGTTCTTTAACCCGAAATTTTCACGCTATCATCTATAGCTTTATCTACTGCAAGTTCAAATGTTATTTCACGTTTTCTCGAAGTTTCTAAATTCGTATGACGAAAACAATATATATATATATATATATATATATATATATATATATATATATATATATATATATATATATATATATATATATATATATACATGTATACATATGTATATTCACACACACATGCACACATACAAACATACACATATGCGTATATCTATATACCTACATATGCACATACATATATACTTACATGAATACATGCATATATATATATATATATATATATATATATATACATACATGCATACATACATACATATATATATATATATATATATATATATATATATATATATATATATATATATATATATATATATATATATATATACATACATACATACATATATACATATATATATATATATATATATATATATATATATATATATATATATATATATATATATATATATATATATATATATATATATATATATATATATATATATATTCTAAAGTTTATTTGGAACTCTCGCATTAACTTGTGAATACTTGATGTCTTTAATTTTTTTAACTTCCTGAACAAAAATTATGCTGAAACTTTTTACTGAGATGACGATCATAATCCGTTTCTGTAAAATCTACATCTAAGTCTACATTAATCATAAATCTGAATAGTTATAATCCGCTTACATCTAAATCCAAATATAGTGATGCATGCATCTCATCGATTGGTTATAAACTGTTTCAATAAAATATATATTTAAAATACACCCTGAAAAAAATTACATGACATTATAAGACAGTGAGCTCACATGCGAATGTAACAAAAATATCCGTAAACCACTTTAAATATATTCAAGATACATAAATTCAACTTCATATCACTGGCCATCTTTGTATTAATTATGGAAAATATACACCAAACTGTTCTTCATTTTTGTGCATGACTGAATCTTACTCATGCTGGAGTCAAGGGAGGACAACTGCTGTGCTTACGATGTCGACCAAGGCAGAATATAAAATATTTCTTTCCAGCTGTTCTTTTCTCTTCAAAATAAGCAGATTGTCTTTACGTCTGAAGTTTGCTTTTCTTCAAAGCAAATATTGTTTTAATAATTCAATAATTTATGTATGGTATTTAGTTGGCTATTCTTCGTTTTGTTGTATAAAATTACCTATTGCTTATGAACAATACCTTATACCTCTGCCTAAATAGCTGCTCTTGTTGACTAATTCCTTGGTTGATTGATTCAAACGTTATACCGTACTGAATCTAAGAGCTTGAAGATCACTCATTAGAGTGAAACCGGCGTGCACCCGTTCTAAACCAAAAGAATTCTCGAATATCTATCTATCTATCTATCTATCTATCTATCTATCTATCTATCTATCTATCTATCTATCTGTGAATTTCTCTGTCACTTTGTGTCATTGTCTGTATGTGTGTGTGTGCGTGTATTGTACAGAAAATAAAGCAATTCTCGAACGCAGAATAGCTGTGAAGACAACTTAGAAAATAGGGTAAATACACTTATAGACGGAAAAATTGACCAGCAACCCTCTACATAGAGTCAGATCCTGTACCTTTCAAATTTCAGTCGAGCGATCTGTAGCATCGATCCCTGACAACATATACCGCGCGTATTTTGTCTCGTGTCTATATTTGTCTCTCACCACCTGGAATTCTTCAAAGTTGTGCCCCAACATGAGCACAGTCTAATGAGTGATACAAGTCAAAGATAAAAGATAAAAAATATATAAATGCATATACATGTACATATATACATAGATACATACACATGTATACATAAATTCCTGTATGTACATACTCACATATACATACATACGCACACACACATATATAAATACACACATATCTATATGCATCTATTTATCGTTCTGTATCTTTTCACGCTCCGTAAAGATATATATATATATATATATATATATATATATATATATATATATATATATATATATATATATATATATATGTGTGTGTGTGTGTGTGTGTGTGTGTGTGTTTATATATATATTTTTTATACCAAAAATTAAGCAAAAGAATATAGTATCTGTTAACAAATTTAGCAAAATACTCACAGCTGTGTTTTTGTGTGTGTGTATATATATGTATATATATATATATATATATATATATATATATATATATATATATATATATATATATATATATATATATATCGACTTTAAATAGAACTTAAAGCTGATCCATTGACAATACTTTATAATAATAATAATAATAATAATAATAATAATAATAATAATAATAATAATAATGATGAAAATGACCTATGAACATTTCGATGCAATATCCAGAACGATTCATACATATTATAAAAATTATAAAATATTATAAAATATGGGATATCACATCTCCTCGGGGCCTTATTATTATTGTTATTATTATTATTATTATTATCAATAATATGCAGAAAATAAAAATAGAAAACATTCAAATCCAATTTTCATAGTTGACCCATGAAAATATGCAAAACAGGATGAAAAGGTATGATATGAAATACAACCGTTCATCCTAAAGGTGTAGAGATCAAGCAAATGGTCAATTAATTTAAAAATAATGATGGTATACTATGAAGTTCAGTTGTTGACCAATCCTGGACGCTGTAGATTTAAAAAAAAAACGTTGGGGTTATAAACATCAAAATAAATACAGAATTCATACCGTAGAAAAAAAAAACATTTAGATATTAAAGAAAACATTTAAAATACAAGATCCTGGTCAAATAGAAGTATACGTAAAAAAATAATGCTCTTAAATAATATTCACGCTAAATAACTTTAGTACACATAATTAAAATTAACCTTATATCGATTCAGTATATATAAGTAAAAGCTTCAAACGGTATTACAAGACTACATGTATGTATATATGTATGTATATATGTATATATACATACATACAAGTTTGTATATATGCATACCTATATATATATATATATATATATATATATATATATATATATATATATATATATATATATACATGCATACATACAGATACATACACACGTACATACATATTGATTGATACATCAATTAATGCACACAGTGTAAAGATGCTAGCTTTTAGTTTCCTGCTGTGGAAACGTGTCTAGGCAGGTTATTAAAACATGCCTTGAATCTCCAAGCAATCTAAAGGCTCTGAGCACATGAAAAATCACGAGAAAAAAATAGATTTTTCTCGTGATTTTCAATGTACCAGTATTCTGATTTCCAAATAGAACAGATCATGTGCTCAGAGCCCAAAGAATGCTTTGAGAGACATAAAGACCTGCCTAGACACATATTTTCGCAGTGAGAAATTATTAATAGTTCGTATGTTTTATACTGTGTACATTAAATGATATTTATCTCTCACCGGATTTAGTACTTTTTCTGTTGATCTTATATATATATATATATATATTACATATATTTATGCCCAAATACATACATACATACATACATACATACATACATACATACATATATATACATACATACATATATATATATGTGTGTGTGTGTATGTATATATACTATTTGGAGGTTTCCTTGTATCAGTTTTTGAAATGCAGTGAAGCAATTTTAAAATGGGGATATGTGAAGATAGAATTCGACAATAATAATAGCCTAGGCCCTCGGATTCAAAGTGATTTATACATCTTCAATATATCTTTTAAAAAATTTCCAGCCCTCTGCATGTGACATTGTAACCAGTGTTTAGGAAAATCGATAATGCATAAATTATCCATTATACATGCAAGTTTAAATCTATGTTTTATTTATTAGCCTCCGTAAAATCAGTGTGACGAAGGCTGAATAGCAGATGAACGTAAATTCATATTCTCAATTGAAGGCTTCTATATGGCTTTCATATTTGAGTGAGGAAGGCATGTTGTTTTAATTACTCTACTAATGTATTTGTATGTGATTTGAACTTCACATATCTTATCATCAACCACCTGGCTCCACTTTGTATTAACAGCACGTCTTCGAACTGGAGTAAACTCAGTAGCTTCATAAGATGAGTCCTACAACGTGATCGTAGTTTCTATACCCAAGTTCTCCTACTAGTATTGGAGGTCCAATGAAAAGGCTCTGAACGCTCCCTACTTGCATGAGATGGTGAGTAAGGAAGGTAACGATAAATGTCGCTGAAAATGGTTCGACAGTGGACAAAAGGATTCCTTCTTTCCACGTTCTGAATTGGAGATCTACTGGATGTTGTGTTATCCCTTCATCCATTCGGGGTCCATTACATAAATAAACATAAACTGCTGCTACTGATCTCTACTTGGACATTAAAAATGGTTCAAATCACAAACTGCGCATCACACACTTCTAAATACACGCGTTTATAACATCTTCCATAATATATATCTGCTTCATTTCGAAGCGGAAATTAATTGATACACTTAAACATTACAATTATACTAACAAGCTGTCTAAGCCGTGCAACAAGGAGTTATATCAAATGAGATTTTAAAGATTTCCCATGTTCTGAACTAGCATTCTGAAATATTTTCCACTTCTTTGCACAGAAAGTTTCGAACGCTAATTTTTTAAAAAACTATTCATTTGGGGTAATTTAGCATATCAGATTTAGCGAGAGTGACTCTGTCTTGAAGATACAGCACATCTATATTATTCACCGAGTTATTTTGAGTAAAAAGTATCGAATGAGAAAGAACTCACCTACAACACTACAAAAATCTTGGCTGATTATCCTGCACGTATTCTGAATATTTATAATATTTATAATTATTTTAATAGGAAATTTATTTCATCTCGAAAAACAATTACAGTAACCATAAAGATAGCGTCTATTTAAGAATTTATCCTATTTCTTATGTACAGTTTCAAAAGTATATTCACATGAAATCATGCTCTCTTCCACTATTACAACCAACGAGAAAAACAAAATTATTTTGCTAGGTAATTCTATTCAGTCTTTTAAATAATTTTCTCAGGTGCCATATGCCTAATATCCCCACCTCTTATACTTCATATATATATCTCCTCATACTATCACCTAAACACTACATTTGTTCATATACATGTAATATTGGAAGCATTTTATATACGTATGTATATATCTATATACCTATAAATACACACACACACACACACACACACACACACACACACACACACACACACACACACACACGCACACACATATATATATACCTTTACATATATATATTTACACACATGTGTGTGTATATATATTCGCGAGCACATGCACACACACGAAAGATAATTTGAAGGAAATATTGTTCCGTATTTTTGCACTATTAGTATTACATGAGAGAGATAACAACTTGAAAGATTTTCAAACACATGCCTATAATAATAATAATAATAATAATAATAATAATAATAATAATAATAATAATAATAATAATAATAATGATAATAATAATAATAATAATAATAATAATAATAATAATAATAATAATAATAATAATAATAATAATAATAATAATGATAATAATAATAATAATAATAATAATAATAATAATGATAAAGAATATTAAATGAAATGATAAATATTATGAATATTTAGGCTGAGTCGATCAGATGAGAGAGTCCTTCTCCATTGTGCATAAGAAGATGATAGAATTTCTTGCATAAAAACGGTAAATTCTTCGTAATTGATATTATTCAACTGCTTTGCAATATTTTGAAGAGCGTCCATTATTTCAGTATGCCGAAGACCTACTTATATTTAACTGAAAATTTATTAATATTACTGGCTCCTTGGAAGTAATACATAAGTACTTTTATAAGAAAAATGGTTTTCTTAGAATGCTTCTATCAATTATAATCTTATCTTATCACCGGTCTTTAACATTTTCTCCGTATACATACATAAATTGAATCATACATGCACACGCATACATACATGTATTACTACATATGTGTATATATGCTTAATTATACACTTATGCATACAGCTTATGTATTTATTATATGCATTTGTATATTCAAATGTGAATATAAATATGTTTACAAACGTGTGTCTATCTATCTATCTATCTATCTATCTATCTATCTATCTATCTATCTATCTATCTATCTATCTATACATTCACATAAATACAAATTTTAAAATATGTACAATTATACATACATATATAATCTATTATGAAGAAATTCATATATATATATATATATATATATATATATATATATATATATATATATATATATATATATACATACATATATATACATATCTGTATATATATATATATATATATATATGTACAAACACACATAGATATATATATGATATACATCTGTATCTATGTGTGTATGTTTATGAATACACACACACACGTAAGTTTTCGCAATCTGAAAATGCTATATCAAAGTGTTAGTATGTAATGCTTAGAAATATGTGCTGTGGAAGATATCAGTTTTGTTTTTAATGCCATAAACTACATCGAGTACGAATTGTTATCTTGAAATACGTTCGTTAAGTTTATCCATGTCTGACGACAATATCACAAGCATGCACAGTCATAGCTTTATGCTGTCGTCCGACATGCTAGAAATAACAAGTGTATCTCCCTCAAATTACAGCCTGTAACTTTATGGAGAAAATACGATGTGAAGTAAGGTTCAAGGCTAATTGTATCGGTAAACCAATAAAATAAAATATGCATGACTGTGTGGCGACAAAATTCGCCATATGGTTTCGGAGTCAATCCCACTGCGTTGCACTTTGGGTAAGTGACATCTACAATAGCCCTCAGTCGATTAGTACCTTGCGAGTGAATTTTATATACCGAAACTGCGTGGAAATCCGTCATATTTCATGTATATATGTATGTTTGTTTGTTTGTGTGTGTGTGTGTGTGTGTGTGTGTGTGTGTGTGTGTGTGTGTGTGTGTGTGTGTGTGCGTGCGTGCGCGCGTGCGTGCGTACGTGTATGTGAATTGTGTGTGCGTTTGTGTCTGATAATCGGTGTTGGTTTGTTTACTTTTCCTAACTTAACGATTTGCCAAAAGAGATTAACCAGACTTTAAGAGTAAGTAGTGTGGTCGATCCCTTGGACTAAAAACCTTCAAGACTGTATTCAGCAAGGTCGCAGTTCAATGACTGACAGACGTAAAAGATTAAAGATAGTCACAGATGGAATTTGATGATA
>NC_142943.1:43494910-43512410 GCF_046866305.1 Octopus bimaculoides | reverse complement strand
GGCAACATATTTACAGACTTTAGTGGCGGAGGAATTTACATCATCACTATTAAATGCCTCTAGCGTTTTCACAGTAAACACCCCCACCACACACACAAATAACATACTTATTTGTAGTAATATATTGATTCAGAGAATCGTTTGGCTATCACAGAAAGCTCCTCTAGCGGATTCGGCTAGCAGACGACATAGTATTCCTATACGGAGGAGTATGATGCAAAGTTCCATACAGCTGAAATCCAGGAAGTTCGATCGATGAGAATATTTCATGAGGAGTATACAAACTATTGTATCATCGCCGCCACTGTTGTAATCCTTAATGCCGCATTGTTATAACGCCCATTCTGGTATAGCAAGATAGTTGTTAGACCAGGAAAGTCACGACCATCTAAGAACGTCTACTTCGTACTCTCTCTCTCTCTCTCTCTCTCTCTCTCTCTCTCTCTCTCTCTCTCTCTACTGACTGATGTCACCTATTTATAGTGACTACCAAATACCACTCGTCACGTGGGAGGAGTGTACCATTATTACTATTATCCCTACAACATAAACCATAAAATGTTAGGCGGTATGACAGTTGAAAATATTTATTTAACCATTTGCAATCCTTAGGATTACAGCCGTTAAGCATCCATCTTCGTGAAATAATAATTTCAGTGCATAATAAATTATGTTTACATGTCTGCACTACTATGTATACTACGCTTTATATACAATTGTATATTTACAAATAAGTGCAGATTCTGAAATGTAGTTCATTTGATCAGAACATCATAGTTATACCTATGTTTCAACTACAAGTATATATGCAAAAATTATTTAATATGAAGCATAAAATGTATAGACTGGTACTAGATAAAATTAGCTTTGTATGGTCATTAAAAATAATTGTATGTTGTTTCATATCAATTTAGATACTGCATCATCCTTAATGTTAACAAAAAAAAAAAATTAAAAAAAACAGGAAGAGATAACAAAAGAGGTAAAGTAGTTATAATAAATAAAAAAGGGTTTAAAAAGTATATAAAAGTACACTATTGTTTGGCCACTCTAGATTTATTCGCAGTATATTTGTGTAATATATCGCAGCACTCATTATGAGGAGCAAAGGGGAAAAAAGAGACACCATCAATGTAAAGGTCTTAAGTTTGTAATGCAGTTTTTCCATGTTCAAATATCATATATAAATGTTTATTTTTGTAAAATACTATCCTTATATCATAAGAAAATGTTTCTCAACTTTGCGCACAAAGAAATTTTAAATTACATTGGTGTTTGTTACTGTTGAAGACCCTCATTCATTGCCATTGGGTTTTTGTAAAAGAAACTTGAGTATTCAATGACAAAATATACAAAAGCACAATTATTTCACCCCCAGAGAATATTCTTTCAGAATAATACTGGAGAAAATTGGTCTACTCTCAGTTATTGGTGTGAGTATAAATACGTTTTTGTGAATGTTTCAACGACAGTAACTAAGGCAAATACATTGCTAAGTTCAGTGACTGTTACCGCTGCCTCTGACCATTGACTCTAATTTTGCCAACTGCTTTGATTCCGGCAAGCATAAGTGGAGAATAGAATCTTCACACTTTCTATAATCAATTTATACCGTCAAAATGCGTAGAATTTTTTTCAAATAGCCTACACCTCTGGCCACAGTCATTATTTGGTGAACTTGCAATAGTTATGGTTGGAATGGATGAAAAAGGATGTGCGAAGTTGACACATAATGTTTAGGAAGTAAATGGGATAAAGATATTAAGGAGCTACTTTAAAATTTAGCGATGGACACGATGGAACGATGCAAATAATTATAAGAAATTATTATTCTATATATACAATAATGATATCCTGTTATTATAGAAATGGGATAATGATAGAATATAATATAGAGTGATCCCTTTGTGCGACATGAAAACTCAACTCAAAAGCTTTTAGATTTTGCGACATCTGATTACTCTGACAAATAAGCAGTAAATAGTAAAACTCAGCAAAAACGAAAATATAAAAAAAATAAAATAGATAAAATATTGCAGGAGTAGCTCTCAATGAAGTGGTCGGGAGGTATAGCGATATATTCGTCTATATTTTTTTTATTGAAAGTAAAAGATTTTAAAGAGAAAAATGTCGTTGACGACTTCATTTGTTTTTCTTTTTTCTGTGTAAGTTCGGTTTAGGGTTATAATTAAAGCTAGTTTAAGATACATCATGGACTAACTGCTCGTGTGAAAGAACAAAATACAAAAACGAAACAAAAACCCAAGAAAAACGATTAGTATACTATTCTGAAAGCGATATTTGACAAACTAGACCAGGGCGTTTATCTTACAGCTGATTGGAGATACAACGTAGGCTTTATTGACAATGGAAACATTATCGAGCTTTAATAAAACAAATTCTTTCAACTTTAAACGTAATAAACAACCACTGATAGTTCTATGTACAAATACATATGGCTAATACAAAATAATACTTTTAATGACTGGTGAATTCTTTACCAGACTCATGCAATGTCCAAAGAAATTCTCAGATAGATAAAAACCCTGGAGTTTGTTGTAATTTCCATGGAAAAAGCAAAAGAGTAAATGAGTTTTGATTAAATTCAGTTTTAGAGTGTGGAAATAATTGTACGAGGTATTTTACTCATCAAATGTCACTGCTCTCAATCAACCAAAGGGGTCAATAATTATCCCGAATTTCAAATGTCGCAATAAAAATAATTTTATGACAGAGTTTATCAAAAGGTTACTTTCCCTCCTTGACTTTCAACAACAATTTATAATTAAGGCTGACTTCTTTGAAACTACTATTCTATGAAGTTCTGTTAAAGCTGTCACTGTTTGAACGCGTGGTGAAATTGTTGCCTATTTTCTAGTTTGACTATTTAATTCCTGATGATGCAGATTAGGAGATTTTGACTGTTTTATTATCAGGAAGAATACAAAAGAATGGTTCATAGAAAATTGATTACATAATCTTGCGGATAATGAGAACGATGATTGGATTGGCGTTTGTCAACGATACTGAATTACCTCAAACATTTTCAGATCAGAGGATTATCCACAACGTTGTTAATCTCGAAAATCATGAGTTTAACAATGTTTTCCGATAAAAACGATGATGAAGGAAATATAATAGAGGCGGCCCTTGGACTCAATCTCAATTTTGCACATACACAGTTTTTATTTTGAAAAGAAACTAAGTTTCTGTGCAAGAGTTATTACAGGAACATATACATCAAAAGACAACGTACATTACAAAACGCAACGCTACAGAAACAAAACAACTTTAGAAAATTATGGAAGAATTCCATTAAGGAAAGTGCATCTTCAGACAAAACACTGACGAAGAGGAATTTAAAACAACTTTTGAATATTTTTGGAATTTAAGCATGTTTTATTTCATTTTAAATTATTTGATTTATTTCGTTCCTTTGCAATTACCATATAATAAGTCTGTTTCTGGAGTTTACTACACTGGACTAACCTAAAGACTATTTTTGCATTTCGAAAATATTGGCATTGAGCACGAAATAAATTGGTAATGTGTCTCCAGTCCCAATTAGTTGCCGTGGTTTGTAACTCTACTGTATTTCTCTATGCAAGCAAAAACACATTTATGTGCATGAATAACATTTGTGTGTATGTGTGAGTGTGCGTGTGCGTGCGTGTGTACGAGCTTTCTCTTTACAAAAACACATATGTATATACGTTTATGAGTCTATATATGAAAAAATCTGATAAACATGAGATGCAGTTCATATAATTTGTTTCGTTCATACGTTTTGCTATTCTAGTTATTTGCATCCACTACAGTAGTAATCACATGACATTACTGGAAGTCGAATTGATGATGATACTTTACGGGGAGTTCTCACCTAACCAGCAGCACTCGTACATCAGGAAACACACACATTCTCTCTCTGTCTCTGTCTCTGTCTCTCTGTCTCTCTCTCGCTCTCTCTCTCTCTCTCTCTCTCTCTCTCTCTCTCTCTCTCTCTATATATATATATATATATATATATATATATATATATATATATATATATATATATATACATATATATATATATATATATATATATATATATATATATGTATATATATATATATAATTGACAGAATATGATAAAAAAATCTAAGGCTGTGAATAGTTTTCAAAACATTTATAGAGAAAAGGTCTTACAGCTGTTTCTGGGATATTTTTTGTATCACTTCACCAGAGACGGTGTGAGAAAATGTTTGAGTAATAATTATTGTAGAGAAGATATGAAATACAGAGGGAAGTAAAAGGATGACCCTCTGTATTTCATATCTTCTCTACAATAATTATTAGAGAGCTGGCAATTTGTTCGCCAGCGAAGAAATTTTTTGTCTCCAGGGGAGTCAAGTTCGCAACGGTGTGGTTGTTGTTCGACTCCCCTGAGGAAGCTGCTAATGCGGCCAGTCGGACTCTGCAGGGTGACGAAATTTTGTTGCTCCCCTCTTACTGTGGAAGGAGAACAATTAGAGCCTGGGTTCATGGGCTACCCCCAGGTGCCAAAGTCGAGTGGATCGCTGATACCATCCGGAAGGGCTTGGGGGACAGTGGGCCCAGGCTTCTTAATGTTTACATGTAACCTGCAGTCAACTGGCAGGGCGCCAGGGCGACATTGACCATGTTGTCTCCAGTGGCTGTAGGAGACATGTGCTTTCCTGATTTTTTGAACATGGCCGGGGCCAGGTAGCCGGTTATAATTGAGGGTCACGCCCCCAAGTGTCACCTGTGCCTGGAACCTGGCCATATCAGGAAGAATTGCCCCCAGGGCCGTGGAAAGGCCCTGGAGAAGAAAAAGGAAGAAGTGCCCCCCTATTGGAGGGGGAGACGGAGAAAGTCGTGGAGGCACCCGAATCCACGAAAAGAAAAAGAAAGGTGAGCAACAATGGTTGCTCATCAGTTGAAACAGAGGTTGCTGGGGAGGTGAAGATCCCCTCGGGTGTGCCGAGGGAGGCCCCAACCTCCGAAACCTGTAAAAAGAAAAAGAGAAAAAAGAGAAATGGGAAACGACCGGCGGACATTTATGTGCCGCGGACCGAACCCGTGACCCCTCCGGTAGGAAATGTGCCATCGGAGAGGGAGACCCTGTCAGCGGGAATTGTGCCGCTGGCAGGACAAGGTGAGATCCACCCCTCTGAGGAGGAAGAAGAGTGTGTCCTCCTGTACCTCAGGGGTGGGGAGGTTGAGGAGCACTTGAACTATGAGTACGGGTCGCAAAGATACATTTCGGCCTGCGAAAGCAGTTCAAGGTGGCCTCAGTAAGTGGCCGCAGCGGTAATAACCAGTAGCACCCGTGCAGGTGTGGCGGCCGCCTGTAGTGGCCACGCGTATATGTGCTTCGATACTGAGGCCGAGTTAAATATGGAAAATTGCCTGTGGGCGGCGGAAAGCCTGCTTACAAGGCATATGAACTAAATTGTTTTGATTATTGTGATTTATTGTGATTTATAAATATGTTTATTTATTTTGAACAAAGGTATTCGAGGGGTTGCTGATCTGTGGGCGTCGGCGCTCCTCTCATTTTTCATATGTATCATCCTTTCATTCTGCATTTGTCTTTGTCCAGCCCTAGCTATCGCTATTCTATGTAAAGCCTATATGGCTAATTTATGAAATAAACTAGCTTGATTACCAGCCACATGGTTCCGGGTTCATTCCCACTGCGTGGCACTTTGGGCACGTTTCTTCTACTATAGCCTCGGGCCGACCGAAGCCTTGTGAGTTGATTTGGTAGACGGAAACTGAAAGAAGACCGTCGTATATATGTATATGTATATATATATATGTTTGTTTGTCTGTGTTTTTTCCCCAACATCGCTTGACAACCTATGCTAGTGTGTGTTACGTAACCTAGCGGTTCGGCAAAAGAGACCGATAGAACAAGTACTAAGCTTACAAAGATTAAGTCCTGGAGTCGATTTGCTCGACTAAAGGCGGTGCTCCAGCATGGCCGCAGTCAAATGACTGAAACAAGTAAAAGAGTATATGCATATATACGTACATGTATGTACATACCTACATCTACATGTATATATAGATGCATATCTGGGTATAGGACGTCACAAAAAAAACGTGGACAAAATGAAAAACAGAACATAAACAGAACACAGAAAACACGCAGGCGACATAGAGAACATTTCCTTCATCAGCTGCCACCATTCTAAAACTAAGCGTCACACACACACACACACACACACACACACACACACACACACACACACACACACATGCAGATATTTCCAACATATTTCTTTTCTTACAGATACTTCCTTAAAGACGCCAACATCAACAACTTCATCCGAAGGTAAGAGTCTTGTAAATAGTAACAAACTTTGATACACCTAAAACTTTTTAATGCAAAGGTATCAAAAGAAATCGAAGGAAAATCGTCCACACGCGTACTCACACACACACGCAGGCAAACACACACACACACACACACACTCACAAATGCATGCACACACACACTCACATGCACATACACACACACACACATTCACATACACATACACACACAACAGTAACACATATGGGGTTTAAAATTCCTTAATGTAAACTATGTGTACATCAATTAAATTCTACCAAAAGAAGTGTTGTAAATTTTAAACCCCATTTGTGTTTTTTTATACCTACGCTACACCTGGAACCAACTCTGAGTCGGATCTATGGATATGGTACTAACATATAAACCTGTACTATACTACCAACACATGATATCTCATGCTTGTTTTACTTCACTGTGTACCTTATGTTATGGTACCTAGCCAATTCTGGTGTTCTACGTGTTGATTCAAATGAATCCTGCAGCTAAACTACCTCGTAACTAATCTATCTATCTATCTATCTATCTATCTATCTATCTATCTATCTATCTATCTATCTATCTATCTATCTATCTATCTATGAGTGTGTGTGTGTGTATATGTGTATATATGTATATATATATCTATATATCTATATGCATATATATATATACACACAAACATATACTCAGACATACTACTACTACTACTACTACTACTACTACTACTACTACTACTACTACTACTACTACTACTACTACTACTTTTCAGACGATTGATATAACTTGTACAAAACAGAGCAAATACATTAAAATCCTAGCAATAACAGATGGAAAAGAAAAGTACTTTAGTAATTGAATCTGTGAAATAAATATATAAATAGTTTGTTAGATCTATACAGAGTAATGATTAAATGAATGTGGTTTATTTATTCTGTGATTATCAATGAGTGCTCTTGAACTTTCAATCACCGGCATACCACGTAGTCATGATATCACACTGAACAAATAATACTGGCTTGAAGAACTGTTCAGAATATCAATAAAGAAAATAGCGAAAGTAAAAATGATAATGATAAAATGACTAGAAGAACATTTTTTAAAATAACTTTTCAAAAAATATATATCTATATTGAGTGTTTGCTGAGAATTCTTAAGTGATTTTAAGCAGTTATTCTTTCTGTTTATCTTAATTTAATTTTTTTCCTTTAAATATATTGATTGTAATATATGATAATGTCTTAGAATAAGAAATGCATTTGATAATTTCATGATTTTTAAAGTTTCAATGATCTCCTCGATTATTTACAAATTCTGTTTCATGAAAAACCAGCGGGGAAATTGATGTAAGTTTACAAAGAATTTAATGCAAGCTGAGCAGGCGACAGCTAAGTTAACAAGTTTTCTCATGGTCGTCTGTTTTTCTCATTACAACGACACTACGTTCCCTGCTGTTAAATGAAAATCTAATGGTGACACACGCAGACTCTCTCTCTCTCTCACACACAAACGCACACACATTAATTAAGTAACGATATATATATATATATATATATATATATATATATATATATATATATATATATATATATATATATATATATATATATACATATATAAGAGATATAGATAAAATATAAGAGCTCCAAAGTCTTTAAAGTAACATCATGTTAATGATTCATTAATTTTGTAAAACGTTAAGTAAAATAGCATTTAATTAATTTAGCCGAAAGAAATGTAGATAACTAGATAACTGCCTTTTTTATATATGCACACACACACACACACACACACACACACATACACATAAGCGTATATATATATATATATATATATATATATATATATATGCTTATATGTATATATGTTTTTCCTTATGGTGCTGTCTAAGCAGTGGTGAGATGGGCTATGAGAAATGTCTAATCAAAATAAATGAACATTTAAGAGTAACAGCTAAATGAAAAGGAAATATGTATATATTTAGTTCACGGTAACTTTGAAGTATATTGAGATACAGTTGAGCTTGTCTACAAAGAAAGCAAAAAAAAGAAAAAAAAAGAAATGATTGACAAAAGACAGCGATGTTGTATCAGGGAGCAGGCACAAGAAAAACTTTTCAAAGACATTTTTAAATGCAGACAAGGTAGATGATTATGCTGATCATGAAAGTGATAGTGAGGTTGATGATACTAGGTGTAGCAATAACGTCTACCAATCATCATCTCTTTTCTTCTTTATGGTTTCTCTTTCTCTCTGTCTCTCTATCTCGCATTTTTTAAAACTTCTATTACTACTTCCCCTCACACATCTGCATAATTATCTCGAAGCTATGTTCTCTGCAAAGGGCCTTCCCACGTTAGATTGTACGTGAATGTGTATCATTATTCACGCATATAATTTTTTCAACACAGTTTTCTGTCTCTCTAGTTAAATAATTTCAGTATGTAGAAGCTTTACATACACCAGAAAATGTAATATTTGCTGTTCTTATATGTTAAAAACAGGCTTACTTATAGGACTCAAAATCTGATTAAATATCTGTAGATGATGAAGTGTAACGACGCCAAACGCATGCATCCTGTGATCCTTAACGCCCACAGGAAAATATGTCTTCGCACATATTCTCTATGAGGCGTATATTCTCCCGAGACTATTTGCGCAGCGAAAGATCTTCCCACATCCGAGTATACTCACTCATATTAAATATGATTGCACCAAGACCTACTTCGATCAATGCTGTTTTGTGCATCCCCAGTTAGTATATATAAAAATTGTGAAACGGGATAAGTGTGAATATATATTTCTTAACATGCCTTTTGAATTTCTGAAGATATAATTTTATATGTGTTCATATATATATACTGATAGAGAGGAAGAGAGAGAGAGAGAAAGAGAGAGAGATAGAGGGAGAGAGAAAGAGAGAGAGAAAGAGAGAGAGAGAGTGAGAAAGAGAGAGAGAGAGAGAGAGAGAGAGAGAGAGAGAGAGAGAGAGAAAAAGAGAGATAGAGAGAGTTTGAAGGAGTAGAGCAGGTAAAATCCAGACTACATACGTTTCCTATCTAGGAGATCATCGGATGTAATAATTACTCGAAGAAGTGTACCCCGCTAGGTACTCATCAGACCGAAGATACCTTAATTATATGAAGATTAAATTATCGTCAAGGAATCCCAAATTAATTCGCCGGAGGTATATTTGAAATCATATACTCACGTATTTCAAAATAGGTGAGTTAATTTGGGGTTCCTTGGCGACCATGCGACCTTCATATAATTAAGGCATTTTCAGCCAGGTGAGTAGCTAGCGGAGTACACCTCGTTGGGTAATTATTACTTCCGTGGATCTCCTAGCTAGGAAACATATGCAGCCTGGATTTTACCTGTTATACTCCCTCAATTTGGATTTTTATTTGCATTCATAATAACTTTAGTTGCTAACCATGAACTATCAAAACAAAAACAAAAAAAAAACTCATTTTTCAGCTTATCGAGGTTATATATGGGGAACATTCGACGTCACTAAATTATTGATGTTCCTGAAAGTTGCTTTTTATACCTATCATTGACTGCTCGAAGTTTACAAACTTCCTACACTTAGATACTTGGATCTGACAATTACACACACACACACACACACACACGCACACACACACACACACATATGTATGCGTGCATGTGTATACATACATGTGTTATACATACATACATACATACATACATACATACACAGACACATATACACAAATGTATATATTATATGCAAAAAATGCCTCAATTTATGTGTGATTAGGATTCTGAAGCCTTATTTGGGAACACGTATCATACCTTCACTTACTGTTGCTCCGCGAATTTTCGATAATATTCTACTTAATTTTGCAGTCAATCGCAACTAAACAATTTCCCCTTTTCCTGAAAGTAATTTTAAGAACCGTCGTTTAAACTTCCCGTCAGTCTTATCTCTGTAGTATTTGCGTACTAGTTAAAATTTTTGTTGCTCTTTACCACCATCAATACCATCACCACCAATGCCACCACCATCAATACCATTACCACCACAACCACATCCACAATGCCACCACTCTATCACTTGTTCCAGTATTAATGTTTCTTCTTCATTTTCATAATCTTCAGCATCGCTATCACCACTTGCTTACTTTTCCTCCACATCTACAATGCCATTGTGACCATCAAACCCACCGCCACCACAATCAGCGTTATTTTCCCACCCTTTTCTTTTCTTTCTTCTTCTCCTGCTGCTACTCCTCCTCCACCTCCTCCTCCTCCTCCTCCTCCACCACCACCACCACCACCTCCACTTTCCCTTCTTCTTCCACCTCCATCCATCTTCCTCCTCCCTCCCCCTCTTCTTCTTCTTCTTCTTCTTCGTTTCTCCTCCTCCTCCTCCTCCTCTTCTTCTGCTCCTGCTCCTCCTCTTCTCTTGCTCCTCCTCCTCCTCTCCTCCTCTCCTCCTCCTCCTCCTCCTCCTCCTCCTCCTCCTCCTCCCCCTCTCCTCCTCCTCTCCTCCTCCTCCTCCTCCTCCTCTCTCTGCTCATCGTGGCGATCTTCCTCATCATGACCAACTATCAGAGACAAAAGAACAGAAAGGCATTGAAAAAATTCTTCATCTTGTTGGTTCCAATCTTTGTCTATTACCACACAGGTACAATATTATTATTCATAAATAAATTGTTTTAGATTAGTTTAGCTTCCGTCTATTGCTGTTGAGGTTGTTATTATTATTATTATTATTATTATTATTATTATTATTATTATTATTATTATTATTATTATTATCATTAAAGAAATCATCATCTTCATTTTTATCGCCATCATCTTTGTTAATACATTCTAAATTCTTCGTTGAAGTGAATAAATATTTAACTGGAACCATTTTTGAAACTCTCCGCAAATACTAACACACTTTAACGAGTTCTCTCCATTAGTTCTGTCTGCGAAAAAGCGAGAATTTCGCATTCACAAAAAACAAATAAATGAATAAAATAAGATATAAATATATATAATGTATAATAAAAATGAAAAAAAAAAACTCTACATTCTTCAGGACAAGACCCACACTCAGAGACACACAAAATGTTTCCACAGTTAAAATTCCAGTTTTTTATAACGCCTTTCTTTCTGTTCCACCTCTCTCTCTCTCTCTCTCTCTCTCTCTCTCTCTCTCTCTCTCTCTCTTGCAGTTTTACTCTACTATCATTCTCTGAATTTTTGTGTGTATCAATATATCATATGAGCACACGAACGCACGCGCACATGCACACGCATATACACACACACACACACACACGCACAACATAAGCATACGCACATTCATATACACGTGTATGTATGTGTGTGTAAGTGTGCGCGTGCGCGCGTATACAGGAAGGCGTGAAGTCGCGTGGTCTAATGACTAGGATGTTGCAATCATTATCGTAAGCTCATGATTTCGATTCACGGACCGGGCGCTTCGTTATCTTCTTCAGTAAAACACTTCATTTCTCGTTAGTGCGCAACTGCCTGTAACAGGTGTCACTCCAGGAGGCAACGAGCTAGTGTAGTGCGCAAAAACTTGATCAGTAGTGTTTGTGATAATCATTTTTGGACTTAACAAAAGTAAAATAACTTTAAACATTTTCTTTCATATATTTTTTACATCCATACATTATAAACGTCTCCCTTGAGAGACGTAGGGGAGGGCACGGGATCTCTCAGGTTGTATACATAATACAATGAGATTTCTGTCTTTGAGTTCTTTCGGAATACTATCAAACATAACCAGACCAGCGGAGATAAAGGAAGTTGGCTCACAATATCTATTTAGCTATCTATAGATATGTATGTATATGTATATATTTACAAAACTCCTGATGCTGTTCACAATATGGTTTCAAGTTTTGGCACAAAGCCAGCAAGTTCAAGATAAGGGTTAAGTCGATTACATCGATCCCCAACTGGTACTTTATTTTATCGACTTTGAGAGGATTAAAAAAGTCACCTCGGTGGAATTTGAACTCAGAACGTAAAGGCGGTCGAAACGCCCCTAAGCATTTTGCCCGGTGTCCTAAAGATTCTGCCAGCTCACCGTTTAATGTTGCTGACAATATAAAAGTTAAATTATTGTGATACTCTTTTACTCTTTTACTTGTTTCAGTCATTTGACTGTAGCCACGCTGGAGCACCGCTTTTAGTCGAGCAAATCGACCCCAGGACTTATTCTTTGTAAATCTAGTACTTATTCTATCGGGCTTTTTTGCTGAACCGCTAGTTTACGGTGACGTAAACACATCGGTTGTCAAGCGATGTTGGGTGGGGGGGGGCAAACACAGACACACAAATACATACGCACAGACAGACAGACACACACACACACACACACACACACACACACACACACACACGCACACACACATATATACGACGGGCTTCTTTCATTTTAAGTCTGCCAAATCCACTTACAAGGCTTTGGTCGGCTCGAGTCTATAATAGAAGACACTTGCCCAAGGTGCCATGTAGTGGGACTGAACCCGGAACCATATAGTTCGTAAGCCAGCTACTTGCCACACAGTCACTCCTACGCCTACTTATATATAGTTTAAAGAAAGACGGTGTTCAGCGTTAATGGAAGTATTTAAAGAGTAAAAGTATTCAATAGCAACAGCATTTTGAAATTACTTTGGTTGGCTTATCATTAGCATCTTCGAAGTTAAATTAAGCTTCAGTAATTATGAATTTTTAGAAAACATAATTACTAATATTTCTTTTCTTCCATATTTTTAATAAAGAACTTTAAACTTTTTTTTTTTTACATATTTTCTCATTAGTTATTGTAATAATGTTTGAAAATGTTTTCTTAAATGTCTGCGAAATAAGTGATGACTTGCGTCGGTAAAAACCAGTCTGAATAAAGTTCAGAAGATTTATTTCTCCTCACATTGAATGAGAGTTTAGTACGTGGTCTACTTGTAAGAAACTATGAACTTTGTCAAATTAAAAAAAACACAAAACAAAACAATAAAAAGGACCCATTGAAAGATAAAAACAAAATCATAGACACACTAACGATGATAATGTTTAAAACGCATTATTAGTTAACTACGTTATTGTTCTTATTGATTTGGCATGTGAATTATTTTGTTCTTAACAAGCACACGATGAACTTGACTTGCAAGTCGAAACAACGTACATTTTGTGCTCTGTAAATATAGAGGTTAGGTTATTTAACAGCAAGAAAATAAACGTTAAAAATACATGTGACAAAAATTGTTACTGCAAAATTAAATTAATACGGCAAATTTTCCTGTTGCCAAAACTTTTACAGTAAATACCTGCCTGGAAAGTTAATGACCAGTTTTCGTGAAAAACACTTCATTTTGAAGCTTCTACAGGTCAGCTTGCTTGATACAGTATTACAAGAAAGGGAATAACTTCCTTCTGGGGAAGCCGCAATGGTAAAGACTAGATACGAACATGAGCCTAAAACTGTATTACTTTTTGACTCACTCTCGTAAATACAAGCTAATACATAAAAAAAATTGAGGTATGATGACTGAAATTATAATACAGTGGAGCAGTATCGGTTGTTTCATCGCCTCTACTCTCTAAATTGGCTAATACTGATGCAGTCAGTACGTGTTAGCATGATTAAGGCCTAGCTGTAGATCATGGTTTTCATACAGAAATATAAATAATTCTCTTTTATTTTTGCCGGTACTACTGATGGGATATTTTGTATTCGTCTCTCTCGCTTATCAATTTACGCAGGATATTTGTAAAGCTATATAACTTTTACAAAAGACAATAAATGATAAAATACAATTATTAATTTTATATATTAATTTCACCACCTATGCACCTGACTAGATGGAGGTGTAGAAATCGGAACACTGATAAGAATACACCTTAAGTTATCTTGTATTATTTCATTCTTTAGGAAGTCACGACCAGCCAAAAACTTTGCACGTTCCAACGTGTGTAGTCTGTTAGTCTTACAAGTACAATATATTGCTATACAGGAAAATAAATTTATTGTGAGAACTGAATAAAATATAAACCTATAGCGACAATTAAAAGAAAAAAACAACAATGATTTGAAATTAAATTCAACGTTGGACATTTTATAAATGTCGCAATTAATAAAACATAAAATAACAGGAAATTGGTCAGTAGACACAACATAACTGTGCGTACTGGAGTCACATTACTCTCTCTCTCTCATTCTGTTTGTTGAATGCCCTCCCTTTCTCTCTCTCTTTATGTGTATATACATATACATATATATGTGTATTATATTATATATGCATTGTATTATATTATATTATATCATGTTATGTAATATTATATGAAATATATATATATATATATATATATATATATATATATATATATATATATATATATATATATAATAATATATATATATTTGGGAAAATGAACAGAAATGACTTTTTCGGTAATTTTTCCACTTTCGGAAAAATTATCAGAAAAGCCATTTCTATTCATTTTTTCAAATATATCCTACTGCACCAAGGACATTCTATTTCTTATTCTACTGTATATATATATACATACACACACACACACACACACACACACACACACACACACACATATATATATATATATATATATATATATATGTGTGTGTGTGTGTGTGTGTGTGTGTATAGCTGAAGGATTAAAATTAATCAAAGGACACACTAAGTATGTCTACTTGCTGGAAATAACAGACAAAACGATTTAAATCGGCAAAATACACTGAAAATAACTACAGAAATCAACCATCCGGAGACAAACGGGCTAAGACAATCTCCCAGCGTATATTCAAGTATCTGGACTCAGGTGGACCGGTTTCTGCACTGGCAAAATAGCTCAGCCTTTTCAGCTTCTTCAGCTGCAACTGATTCGTTTTGCGCCGAAATCTTGGCAGCCACGAGTGTGAGAATAATTTCAATACGAGAAAAAAATAATTCACGAAAAAATAATTTGCGAAGATATCATTCACTCCGTTATTATCTAGTGAAACAATTTTAAAATGATAATAACAGAATCAATAATATAGGCAATTACGGCCCCACCACCACAAAAACAAAATTAAAAAGCATTAAATAACTGAAGGATTAAAATTAATCAAAGGGCATACTAAGTATGTCTATCCGTTTGCCTTCGAATAGTTAATTTCTGTTGTTATTATCAGTGTATTTTGGACATTTAAATAAGAGTTTTGCCTGTTATTTCTAGCAGGTAGACATACTTAGTACTTAGTTTTAATCCTTCAGCAATTCAATGTATTTTTGGGGCCTGTAATCGCATATACTATTGATCCTGTTATTATCATTTTTAAATTGTTACACTAGATAATAACGGAGTGAATGATATCTTCGCAAATTATTTTTTTCGTGAATTATTTTCTCCGTAATGAAATTATTTCCACACTGGTGGCTGCCATGATTTCGGCGCAAAAGGATTCACTTGCAGCGCACACTTCAACACGACGGGTTGGGGGTCTCTATCGTCGAAACGTCTGCTGAGGAAGCTGAGGGCATTTTGCCTGTGCAGAAACCGGTCCCCCTGAGTCCAAATACTCGAATGTAAGTTGGGAGATTGTCTTAGCACATTTGCATTCGGACTGTTGATTTCTGTAGTTATTATCGGTGTATTTTGGTGATTTAAATAGGAGTTTTGTCTGTTATTTCCAGTAGGTAGACATATTAAGTATGTCATTTGATAAATTTTAATCCTCCAGCTACTTAATGCGTTTTGGGGGGGGGCATGCAATCGCCTATATTATTGATTCTGTTGTTGTCATTTTAAAATTATTACACTAGATAATAATAGAGTCAATGATATCTTCGCAGATTATTTTTTCGTGAATTATTTGCTCCATGTACATACATAAATACATACATACACACACACACACGCACACAAACACACACACACACACACACACACACACACACACACACACACACACACACGAGTGAGTGAACAAATGAAAGGGCACTCATCAAATTTATTGGGAGTTACATGTTTAATCAAACTGTTTTGATCTAAACACACGCGCACACACACACACACACACACACACATATATACGTGAAAACAGATATAGAATATATATATATATATATGTATACATATGTATATGTGAATATGTACCTATGTATGTATGTACATCTATGTCTGTGTGACTAGTGGTGGTCTTCTTACTGATGGAGAAAGTCATAAGCATGTATGTATATGCGCAGATTGTATGTTTCATTTTATGTATGTATTCTCATACGTATAGATCTATGTCTAGACATGCTCATAAATACTTAAAGGATAAACTTCTGGACAGTTTTACAGATTTTTATAGTTCCAGTGATAGCTTGGATCTATAGTCTTCGAATCAGCTTTCACCTTTCTGGTTTTGAGGAGCTTAATTTTTCAAGATTGGTATTTAGGCAGTGTGTTACATATCCCGATGCCCCAATAATTAGATATAAAACTGAACTTGTAATCTGGATAGAGTAGCTGCAGATTTCTCATTAGTTCAGCCTAGGTATACTATTTTTCGCTGATCATTTGGTTTATGTAAAATCCCATGTATGTATATATGTATGTATGTATGTATGTATGTATGTATGTATGTATGTATGTATGTATGTATGTATGTATGTGCAGGTGGATATGTATGTATGTATGTATGTATGTATGTCATTATTGAAATTTATTTCAAGATTTCTTGCCAACGGAGAAAGAGCCGGTTCCTAACTTAGATCCAAGGCTCCTTCATTGGAATTTCAACATCAACAACAGGGTTTCTTTGTATGCACGTATGTATTTGTGCAGATTTGTATATTTTGTTTAATGTATGTATATAGTTGCATATCTAGACATGATCATATCTCATATATGCTTAAAAGATAATCTTCTGGAAAGTTTCAGTGATTTTTACAGTTCCAGTGATGGACTCGATATATAGACTTCGAATTAACTTACTCCATTCTGGTTTTGATAAACCTAATTCCTCAAGATTGTTTTTGAGGCAGTGTGTTATATATGTATACATGCATGCATATATGTATGTATGTATGTATGTATGTATGTATGTATGTATGTATGCATGTATGTTTTCTCTCTCTTTTTGATTTAGAGGAAACTTTGACCAACCATTTCCCT